>NW_007259470.1:780459-811067 GCF_000164805.1 Carlito syrichta
ATTTGCCTGAAAATTTGTTTCCCATCCTCTTACTTTGAGTCTGTGCGTGTCCTTTCTAGTGAGATGGGTCTCTTGAAGGCAGTATATTGTTGTCTGGTGATATTTTATCCATTTTGCCATTCTATGTCTCTCAGTGGTGGATTTAGTCCATTCACATTCATGCTAATTATTGAAATGTGAGAGTTGGTCTGTATCATAGAGTTCTTATAGAGTTGTTGTTGTTCCTCTTGGTTTGTTGTCTTTCTTTTGGGGTTGATTCATGTGTATTTTATTCTTTTTCCTGTACTCTTGTGAAGAATGTTGTTCTTCTTTTCTTCTGTGTTTAGTACTTTTTTAAATGTTTCATGTAGAGGTGGTCTGGTGGCAGCATAAGTTTTTAGGGATTGGATATCTGGGAAAGATTTTAAATCTCCCTCGCTTATGAAGTTTAGCTTGGCTGGGTAGGCTATTCTTGGTTGAAATTGTTTATCTTTTAGGACTTTGAAGATAGGGATCCAAGCTCTCCTAGCCTGCAGGGCTTCTATAGATAAATCTGCTGCTATTCTAATTAGTCTTCCATGGTAGGTGATCTGGCCTTTTTCTCTTGCTTCCTTTAGGATTTTTTCTTTTATACCCTACTTTGTTTAGGCAAATTATTATGTGTCTGGGAGTTGGTCTTCTCATTTGTTGTCTTGCAGGGGTTTCTGTATCTCTTGTGTGTGAATTTTTACATCACAATAAGATGAGGGAAGTTTTCTTCAATAATCTCATGGAATGTTTGTTCCAAGGTGGTTTCTGTTTCTCTTTCTGTTTCAGGAAGGCCAATTACCCTTAGGTTCATTCTCTTGAAGTAATGGCTCATCTCTTGAAGGTTTTGTTCTGACTTTTTAAGCTTTTTTTCTGTGTTTTTAACAGTTTGGGTTTGTTCTATATCTTGGTCCTCAAACTCTGAGATTCTTTCTTCTGCTTGGCTAGTTCTTCTTTACATGCTTATCAGTTTGTTATTTATTTCATTCACAGTATTCTTTATTACTGTTATCTCAGTTATCAACTCCTTCCTACTTTTTTCTTGTCTCTCAATTCTTTTTAATCTCTCCATTAATATCTTGATATCTAGGTTTGTAGTTTGAGACCAGTCATTCTGGGAGCTCTTCATTGTTTGCATTCTGAAGTCAGTTTTCTCAGTGTCTGCCCTCCCAGGGGTCTGGGGGACACCCAAATTCTTCTTTTGATTTTTCTTCATTTGTGTAGATTTTTCTCTCTCTCCTGCTTTCCCTCCCCTTCTTTAATTCTGTTTTTCCAGGGAATGTGGGATTGCTTTTGCTTCACTTGTGCATTCTCCTGTTGTTCCTTATGAGGGTCCTCTGGCTTTGTTCACTTTTGTGGCTGGAGTGGGGCTGTACTTTTTGCAGTTTTGAGGTTTAATTGAGGGGAAGCTGTGATTTAGAATCTCTCTGCTGATTCCAGCATCCACCAACAGGTTTATGGGCACACTGGAACATATTTCCCACTGCCTTACAATCTGTCTGTGCAACGGGATGTAGGTTTGGTCCCTGGAACAAAAGGAGGTATGAAAGAGAAAAATAATGGAGGAGGGGGGTCAATAGGAAGTTAGAAAGAGAGAAGAGTGAGAGGGAAAACAGACCTACATACCAAGTAACAGATGAAAAAGAGACACAAGGCCAGAGAGAAGTGAAAAAGACACACAAGCAAAATTCCCTAAAGCATACCAGTAACCACACAAAGACAGTCCAATAAAATCATACCTATTTTCACTGTGTTGCTGAATTCAGTTTGCTAATATTATGTTAAGAAATTTTGCATCTATATTCATTAGGGATGCTGACATATAGTTTTCTTTGTTGTTGTTATTGTGGCTTCATGATTTTGATATCAGTGTAACATTGACTTCATAGAATGAGTTGAAAGTGTTTTCTTCTCTTCATTTTTTTGAAATAATTTAAGTAAAATTGTATTAGTTTTTATTTAAATTTTTGGCAGAATTTGGCAGTGAAGCTATCAGTTTCTGAACTTTTCTTTGATGGAAGACTGTTTAATTACTGTTTTTATCTTGTTACTCATTACTAGGTTGTTCATGTCTTCTATTTCTTCATTGTTCAAACTTGGTAGGTTGCATGTGCCCAGAAATTTATTCATTTCTTCTAGATTTTCCAATTCATTGGTGTATAGTTGTTCTTAATAATCTCTAATGATTCTTTTAAAAATCTCTGATTTTATGGATTTGGATATTATCTCCTTTTTTTCTTAGTTTAGCACTAATGTTTGTCAATTTTGTTTATCTTTTTTCAAAAGCAACTTTTTGTTTCATTGATATTTTATGTTTTTCACTCTTGATTATTTTATCTTATTTTGATTTTTATTAGTTTTTCATTTTACTAATTGTGGATTTGATGTGTTCTTGCTTTTCTAATTTGTTGAGGGGCATTGTCAGATTATCTGAAGTATTTCTACTTTTTTGATGTATGCAGATATTGTTGTAAACTTCCCTTTTAATACCGCTTCTGCTGTATCCAGAAGGTTGATATGTTGTCTTTCCCTGTTTATTGGTTTCAAAACTTAGCTTTTTTTCTTGGCTTCTGTATTAACCCAATGATAACTCAAGAGCATGTTGTTTAATTTCTATATATTTGCACTGTTTCCAATTTTTTAATTGATTTCTATTTTTATTGAATTGTAGTGAGAAAAGATGCTTAATACGATTCTAATTTTTTTTTAATTTGTGAGACTTGTTTTGTACCTTAACATACAATCTATCTTGGAGAATGTTCTATGTGCTTTCGAGAATAATGCATATTCTGTAGGAGTTGGACAAAATGATCTGTAAATATCAGTTAGATCTACTTGGTGTACTGTGTGGTTTAACTTTGATGTTTATTTGTAGATTTTATGTCTAGATGATCTGTACATTTCTGAAAGTGGGATGCTGAAGTTTCTTACAATTATTGTATTGTATCTCTCTTTCCCTTTAGATCTGTTAATGTTTGCTTTATATATTTTGGTGTTCTAGTGTTGGGTGAATACATATTTGCAATTTTTATATTATTTTGCTGAATTAGCCCCTTTGTTATTACATAATGACCTTCTTGTCTCTTTTTGAAGTTTCTGACTTGAAATTTATTTTACATGATATAAGTGTAGCTATTTTTGCTCTTTTTTGGATTTCATTTGCATAAAATTATTTTCATTCCTTCACTTTCAGTATATATGAGGAGACCCCTCCATTTTATAAATAAATCAATTTATTTATTAAAAATTGTGTATTTATTCTTACATGTTTAAACTTCAGACATCTCCAAAATACTCTTTGTTTAATACAATACACTTATTGAAATGCTTTTTCCAGTGCTCAAAACTGTTTTTGTTTTGGAGCCTTTTAGCACTTCTGCTGTTTTGTTGCTTCACCTCTTCCACCTTTAAGAACTTTTTTCATCCAGGGAATCAAAAAATGTTTCCCAAGATGAGATCAGGTGAATAGGGAGGGTGGAATGCAAGGATCATGCCATTTTTGGTCAAAAGCTGCCGAATATCCAGTGTGGTGTGGGCAAGAGCACTTATAAATTGCCAATCATGAAATGTGCAAATTCATTGAAAGACTCTCCAGAAAAAAAATTCACTGAAGTCGAATGCAGCCTCTCACAACAATGATAGCTGGTACACTGATGCTGATGGGTTCTTGGAACACTTGCCCTGCCAGGGATGCCTGGACTACAAGTGTTCTACCCTCTAAAAAATAATTTTAGTTATTTTTGGGTCCCCCTCCTTGTATGTGTCTTTATAAGTGAAGTAAGTTTCTGGTAAGTAGCATACTTTGTGCTTATTGAATAGACACATGTAAACATAAGAATTCAGAAGACTGAAAGTAGAAAAAAGGAAGATGGATAATGCAAACATCAATACATTAGCTGTGTAAAAGTGAAAGCAGAGAATATGTATAGTAAAAGGTTTACTAGGATTGAGCATGGATGTATCATAATGATTTAGTTTAGCTGATCAATAAACTAGTTAGAAAGTTCAACACAATTGATTGACCCAGCACACATGCAGAAAAATTAGTAAGCATATGGAAGATCTGAATAACATAATTTTGAAAAAATTCTGATATAATTTTATATTTAGAATACTATAAGCCAAAACTATAGAGTGTGTCTTTATAGGTCATTTCAAAATATCTCTTTATCTATAAGTCAAATCCCAACAAATATCAAAGAATTTATATTATGCAAATAGTGAAGTGCAACTGGAAATCAAAATTTTTAAAAACTGAAAATGACCACATGTCGAGCAATTATGAGATACTTTTTCATTAAGCCATTGATTAACAAATATAAGTGTTACAATATTTTGAGGTGAATGGTTAAAATAAAATTGTGGGGCATAACTAAAACATGATTTAGATGACAATATATAACCTTAAATTTAAAAATTAGGAAAGAAATAATGGATATTTATAATTAATCTCAGTAAATCACAGACTATTACATACTCAAAATATGGAAAAAAATAAAAATCAAATCAAATATGCAACAGTAAAGAACAAATATGCTTCCTAGGGAAAAATTCTGCTCCTGGTTCTTAAAGTCATTAAATTAAGCAGGGTTTTGTTTATAGATAATGCACAATGAGATCTTGTTCAGTGAGTGAGTGAGACTAGTGGCCTTGTTGACATCTGTTTCTAATTATTAGAAACTTTATGTGTAATGCTTTAGAGTTAATCATACTGGGTATAATTTCTACAATAGTAATTATAAATTATTTGGGATATTGGGCAAATTATTATTTCTAGTCTCCTATTTGTGTAAAGAGACTAACAATATTTACTGTAGATAGTTCTTATGAGACTGATATACTTAGCAAAGTACCTACAGTAGAACAAGCTCTTAAAATACACTATTTTTATTTGTGTTATTATGAAATTTAAAATTCTCTCTTCTATACTATTTGAGTAATATGTAATTTGATTGTTTATAAATTTTGGATAACACAAAAATAAATTCTGATAAGAACAGTTACTACTCTTGATCTTAGCCAAAATCAGAGAGGGGATCACAAGAGAAATTCTGTTTAGCTTCTTGATATTTTCCAAATTAACAGTCTGTTTTAAATCTCTAAGACTTTACTGGTGCTTTTCTTTCTTCCTCAATTGTGCTTAATACCATTGCTGGTCATCAAATCCTGCTAACTATTCAAGATGAGGCTAAATAAAGCCTCTTTTATGGAATATTTCTGACCATTTTCCTTAATTATATAAGTAGCTTCTCAATATACATCAGAACTTGTAAAATTCTGATAAAGAGGATATATCAAATAATAAATGCAGATGTTAGAATATTATCATTGGTTAATCTCTTTATATGATTTTATTTTCTTGTATTTCATATATACTTTCTACCTTTTTGGATCGTTTTTAGCTAATGTTGAATGTTAAGTTGACATCTTTATTGTGTTGTTCAGATGAGATTTGGTGCATTCAGTGTGGTATGGCCATAGACTTTATTGTGCTGTTAACAATGACACTCGGTTGATTTCTTACAACATTAAAACAAATTTACAAACTATTATAATGTTTTGAGGAAGTTTAATTTATTTCTCTAGTACTCATCAGCTCAATCTCTTTTAGGTAGAATTACATCTTTTATAAAAATTCTCACTGGGAAACAGCTAATTCAAAATCAAATTTGCATATAAAACCATTTTCTTGCTTTAATTCATTATCTTATCATTCAAATACATGTTGTGATATTGTAGACAATGTCTAATAACAACCTTATCTTAAATATGTTGTGGTATGAAATATTTACCATATATTCTGCAAAGAATAATCAGATAATTTAAAGAATTTAAACACAACATATTAAAAAATTCTATGGTGGTTTTATTTAATCAAAATAAAATATCACAATAATAATATACTGAGGCAATCATGGCAATGAAAAGTTATTGAAGACATTTCATACATGGACATATTAAAATTTCTTTATTTTATCATAGCAAATTTTTAATAAAATGATAAAAAGTAAGCATTTTTATTGTTCAAGTCTTTTACAGTGAATTTAAAATGTTTTCATTTAATTGACCATATTTTCAAGATGAATTTCTATTTCCTTTTACTTCTCAATGCTAAATAGAAGATTAAATGATTCCCACTTTATCAAATGTTTAAAGTGAGAATGGAAGAAAATAGCGGTAGATAGCTTTCTCATAATACTGACTAATAGACAGGGTTTCTATATCCTGGGCTCTAATTAGGAAGATTCTCAAAGATCAAATGAGTATCGTAAATATTTAAATTATATTGGCTTTTAACAGATAAAATTGATAAAAAGTTTAAAGAACTTAATTGCTATAAGTGGATTTTTGTTATTGTGCATAAATTAAAATTCTTCTGCTTCCATGGATATATGTTAGCATAATCTCTGAGGTGTTTTGTCAAACAAATTGTAACTTTCTCAGGACAGGAAGTATATTATAATAACATTTTAAAACAAAACATTAATAGACTATTTCTCCTAGAGTTTTAAATTTATACAAATATTGAACAGATAGTATATATAGCTCCTATATACATCTTATTCTTGATGATAGTTTCTGCTAATATTAGCATCTTGCATTAGTATGGTACATTTTTTTCAAGTGGTAAGCTAATATTGGTACATTACTAATAACTAAGTCCATTGTTTACATTAGAGTTCACACTTCTTTTGTATTAAACAGTTCTACGGGTCTTGGCAAAGGTGTAATGTCCTGCATCTAACATTATATTATCATTCAGAATATTTTCATGTGCTTCAACTACTTATTCTTCCCTCTACCACCTTATTTCTTCAAACTCCTGGAAACTTCTAATCATTTTCTTTTGTTTGCTTTTTCAGACGGATTTCTTTTATGAAGCAATAGGCATTTGAAATTCCTCCATGCCTTTTGTAACTTGATAGCTCATTTCATGTAATTGCTAAATAATATTTCATTGTGTAAATATACTACTATTTGTTTAACCATTCATTTATTAAGGGGAATATTCATTACTTCTAGTTTGAAGCAATTATTAATAAAGTTCTTGTAAACATTCATGTGCATATTTTTGTGTAGATTTAAGTTTTTGATTCATTTGGATACATATCTAGGAAAGCGATCATGGTATTGTAGGGAAAGATTTTGTTTAGATTTGTAAAACTGTCAAATTGTTTCCCAAAGAGGCTGTAATAGTTTGGATATGATTTCTTTGACCCTTACAAATCTCATGTTTAAATTTGATTCCCAGTGTTGAAGGTGGGTTCTAACGGGAGGTGTTCTGGTTGTGAGGGCAGATCCCTCATAAATAGATTGATACCCTCCCTCAGGAAAAGGGGAGAGTGAGTTTTCAGTCTATTCGTTCCCAAGGACTGGTTGTTTTAAAAAGCCTGGCATCCTCCTCCCCTCTCTTTTGCTTTTTCTCTATGTGATATTTGTACACAGTTGGCTTCTTTTCACATTCTACCATGAGTGGAAACAGCCCGAGGCCCTCACCAGATGCTCAGTCTTCAAGTCAGCGGAATCACAAACCAAGTAAACGTCTTTTCTTTATAAATTATCCTGCCTCAGACATTTCATTATAGCAACACTACATGGACTAAGTCAGAGGGTGTACCATTTTGCAATTTCACCATCAATGAATGAGAGTTCAGCATTTTGGATTATCTTTTGAAAGAGTGTGTAATTTCACCAATTTAATAGGTGTGTACTGTATCTCACTGTTGTATTTACCTTGCAGTTACCTTAGTACATGTGTTAAGCATCCTTCAATGGGTTTATTTGCCACCTGTACATCTTCTTTGCTGAGGTTTCTGCTTACATTCTTTACCTAATTTTAAATTGGGTTGTTTGGTTTCTAATGTTAAGTTTAACAGTTCTGTATATATTTTAGAATTTTTTAAATCACTTATGTGTTTGGATAATATTGTCTCCCAGCATGCAGCTTGTCTTTTCTTTATCTTAAGAGTGACTTCCCCAAAGCAGATTCTTTTTCAATTTTAAGAAATCTAACTTGTCAATTTTTCCTTATGTGAATTGTGCCTCTGCTGTTGCATCTAAAGAGTCAATGCCAAACCTAAGGCTACCTAGATTGTCTTTTCTGTTATCTTCTAGAAATGTTATACTCATACATTTTACATTTGAGACTATGATTAATTTGAGTTAACTTTTGTGAAAATGTTATATGTTTATCTAGATGTGTGTGCATGTGAATATACATTTGGTCCAGGACCATTTACTAAAATTAATATCCTTTATTTTGTCCCCATTTTCCTCTTTCTTTCTCTCTTTCTGTTTTAATTCCTTCCTTCCTTCCTTCCTTCCTACCTTCCTTCCTTCCTTCCTTCCTTCTTTCCTTTCCTTCCTTCCTTTCTTCCTTTTCTTTCTTTCATTTTTGTTTGAGTCGATATCTCACTCTATCACTCAGACTGGAATGCAGTGGCACAATCATGGTTCACTGCAACCTTGACCAACTGGTCTAAGAAGATCTTTCACTTCAGCCTCATGAGTAGCAGGGACTATACCCATTTACTGCACCACCATACCCAGTTTGCTTGTTTGTTTATGCATTCATGCATTCACTTATTATAGAGGTGAAATCTTGTTATGTTGTCCAGACTGGTTTCACACTCCTAGGCTCAAGCAATCCTTCTGCCTTGGCATCCCAGAGTACTGGAATTATAGTCATGAGCCACTGCACTTGGCTCCATTTTCTTTTTCAAAAGTCAATTGCCTATATTTGTTTGTGTCCATTTCTAAGTTATCTATTTTACTCTATTTTGTTCTATTACTATGCTGTTTTGATTACTGTAACTTTATAAAAATTCTTGAAATTCAGAAGTCTCAGTCATCAAAATTTGTTTTGTTGCATCAGAATTGTGTTGGCTATTCTGGGTATTTTACCTTTTCACTTATATTTAAAAATATTTTTGTTGGTGTGTAAAAAATAGCATGCTGGCATTTTGATCAAGATTCTGTTGAATCTATAAATTAATTAATGAAGAAATGACATCTTAACAATATTGAGTCTTCCCATACATAAATATGGAATATCTCTCCATTTATTTAGATCTACTAAGATTTCTTTTATCAGAATTTTATAGATTTTCTTATATAGATTTATACATATTTTGTCAGATTTCAACTTATTTCTTTTTTATGCTGATATATAGTAGTATGTTTTTATTTTTATTTTTTATTTTTTGAGTTGGAGTCTCACTCTGTTGCCCAGACTGGAGTGCAGTGGCATTGCTCTCAGTCCCTGCAGCCTTGACCTGCTGGGCTCCGGCAATCCTTCCGCCTCAGCATTCCAAGTAGCTGGAACTACAACACGCGCCACCATGCCCGGCTAATTTTTTTTTTTTGATTTATTGTAGAGATGAGATCTCACCAAGTTGCCCAGGTGGGTCTCAAACCCACGGGTTCAGGCAATCCACTCACCTCAGCCTCTCCAAGCCCGGGATTACAGGCTGAGCCACCAAGCCTGGCTATGTTTTTAATTTTTAAGTCCACTTGTTCATTTCTGGTGTGTAGAAAATTCATTGACTTTTGTATATAAACCTTGTATCTGCAGTCTTGCTATAACTGCTTATTTGTTCTAGAGTCATTTTTATTAATTAACTGGAATTTTCTACATAGATAGTCAAGTCATCTGTGAGCAGAGTTTTATTTCTTCCTTCCCAAACTGTATAGTTTTACTTTTGTTACTTGTCTTATTAGCTAGAACTTCTAGTATTATATTAAATAGAAGTGGTGAGAGAGGACAACCCATGTCTTCTTCCCAGGCTTAGGAAATGCTTCTATTTTGTTACCATTAAGTATGATGTTAGCTGTATAAAAATTTTGTTGATTTTTTTTTCCCCTCAGGTTAAGGAAGTTATCTTTTATTCCTAGTAGGCTGATAGTTTTAATTGAAAACAGATGTGGGATTTTGTCAAGTGATTTTTGCGCATCTGTTGATATAATCATGTGATTCTTTTTATCTCTGTTGATAGGATGGAATACATTAAATCATTATGAATGTTGAGCCAGCTTTGCACACCTGAAATACATCTAACTTGGTCATATTGTATATTTCTTTCTAACACATGTTGGATTACTTTATTAATATTTTTTTGAGGATGTTTGTGTCTATATGTATTACAAATATCCGACTACTTTTTTCAATTCTTATAATGTCTTTTCTGGTTTTGGTATTAAAGTAACACCGGGTTTATACAATGGGTTATTAAGTGTTCTATGTGTTTTATTTTTTAGAAGATATTGTAGAATATAGGTATATTTTCATCATAAAATATTTGGTGGTAATATTCAGCAGCAAACCCATCTGTGCTTTCTTTTTGAAAGGTTGTTAACAATCAATTTAATTTATTCTAGTAACAAACTTATTTAGATAATCTATTTCTCCTGATGTGATTTTCCACAGAGTATGTCTTTAAAGAAATTCCATTTATCTAAGTAAATCTAAGTTATTCAATTTGTGAGAATAAAGTTTTTCATAATATTCTTTATTATCCTTTTAATGTTCATGGAATCAGTAGTGATAGTTCCCCTTTATTTTATGATATTTGTAATTTGTCTTTTGTCTCTTATCTCTTCCTTAGCTAGACTAGAGTTTAATGAATTTCATCAATCTCTTCGCAAGACTAGTTTTGTAAATGGATTACTTCCCAATCAAAAGGCTTAGAGTGGCTAATGGAAAAAACACAGACACACATACACAACAGACAAATGAAGAACCACAACCAAAAACCGTCACAAGATATAGCAATTTTTTTTTTGTCTGTAAGATATTCACTCTATATTTAAGGACACATAGATTGAAAGTAAAGAGTTGAAACAAGATACCCCATGCAAATGGTACTCTGAAAAAAGCAGAAGTTGCTATACTTATATCTGACAAAATAGACTATAAGTAAAACACTATCTCTAGAAATGAAGAAAGTCATTATATAATAAAAGATGTCGATTCATGAGGAACATATAACAATTATAAATATATAAGCACTTAAAATCAAAACATTTAGATATATTTAAAAAGGACAAGTCTAAGGGAGATATTGATAGTGATACAATAATAGGAGACTTCAGTATTCTATTTTTAATAATTAAACATCTAGACAAAAAATCAATACATAATAGTAAACTCTGGCAACACTATAGATCAAAGGAACCTAGCAGACATATTTAGAACTTTCTAGTCACCGGAAGAATATACTTTCTTCAAAAGTACACATAGAATATTCTCTAAAATAAATTACATGTTAGATCACAAAATTAGTCTAAACAAATTTAAGATTAAAATAATTCTAAGTTTATTTTCAACTTATAATTAATAACGGCTAGAGATGGGAAAATTTAGAAACACATGGCAACTAAATAAGACTCTCTTAAATAGCCACTGAGTCTAAAAGAAAACCAAGAGGGAATTTTTTTAAATCTCTAAAAAAAAAACCCCAAATATAAAACATGTCAAAACTTATGGGATGGAGTAAAAGTCATACAAAGAGAGAAATTTATAGCAATCAGTATTTACACTTAAATTTTGAATTCTCAAATTAACAATCTAAGTTTACACATCAAGGAACTAGGAAAAAGATAAACTAAGCCCAAAGTCAATAGAGGGAAAACAATAGAGAAAATTAACCAAATATAGAATAAAGAAAACATAGGGGAAAAAATTAAGGAGACTAAGATTTAATCATTTGAAAAGAATAATTGGCATATTCTAAGACTAAGAAGAGAGAAGATTCATAATTAAATTTAGAAATGAATGAGAAGACATTATAATAGATGACTCAGATACAGGCAAAATTATAGAAAACTTTTATGAACACTAACATATTGGGCAACCTAGAAGAAATGAATAAAACTGAATCAACAGAAAATAAAAAAAATGTGAACTGAACAATAACAAATTAAGAGATTGAATCAGTAATCAAAAGGCTCCCAATAAAGAAAAATCCAGAATCATATAGCTTTATGATTGAATTTTACAAAACATTAAAAGAAAAAATAATACTAATCCTTTTTTTAAATTATTTACAAATGTGAAGAAAAACAAAAATTTCTAAATTCATTTAATGTAGCCAACATTACTCTGATATTAAAGCTAGACAAAGAGAACATGAGAAAAGAGAACTATAGAATAATATATCTTATGACTACAGATGCCAAGATATATGTAAAATATTAGGAAACTGAATTCAACAAACATTAATAAGATTATATACCATGATCAAGTGGAATTTATATTTGTGATATAAGGTTGGTCCATCATATGCAAGCCAGTCAATGCAATTTACCACATTAACAGAAAGATTGTTTTAAATCATGATCATCTTAACATGAGCAGAAAAAACATTTGACAAAACTCAACATTCACTCATAATATAAACGCTCAACAAAATAGGTAAAAGATAGAATTAAGTTACCTCAACAGAGTAAAGGCTATTTATAAAAACCCCACTGTAAGCATAATAATATATGTGTAAAACCTGAACGGTTTTTCTCTAATATCCATTGTAAGGTAAAGGTACCTACTCTCATCACTTCTGTTTAACATAGTAGTAACATTCTAAGTGGTAAATAGACAAAAAAAAAAAAAAAAGAAAGAAAGAAAGAAACAAAATGTATCCAAATAGGAGAGAACTAAGTAAAATTATCTCTGTTGGCAGATAACATGATCCTATTTGTAAAGGACTCTCAAGACTTCATTAAAAAAAAGCTTCTTAGAACTAATAAACAAAATTAGTAAAGTTACAGCATTAAAAAACAACATAAACAAATCCGTAGCTTTTTTACACAAATGATTAATTTTCCAGGAAAAAAATTAAGAAAAGTTTATAAAAAGGAACAACATATTTAGGAAAAAGTTTAACCTGTAGTGAAAATTTATATACTAAATACCATAAAATATAATGAAAAAAATTGAAGATGACAAAAAAAATGCAAACATATCTGATAGTCATCAAATAAAAACAATTAAAATAGTAAAACATCTATATATCCCAAAATACTATTGACTCAAAATAGTCTTTATCAAAATTTCATGATATTATTCACAGAAATAGGAAAAAAAAAGTAAAATTCATAAGGAACCACAAGTCTCAAATAGATAAAGAAATCTGGAGAAGGAAAAACAAAACTGGAGGCATCACACTTCAAAATTTCATATTATATGGTCTTATTACGTTTCTCAATTGATTTCTGATTTCATTTTCAATGATTTCTGCTCTATTAGTTTTATTTCTTCTCCTTATTTGAGCATTATATTGTCATTTTCCCCTTCTGGTACCCTAAGATGAAAACTTGGATAATTGATTTTAGATTTTTCTTTTCTTTTTTTTTTTTTAGTATTTGCATTCAATGCTATAAATTTCTCTGTAAGCACTGCTTTTCTTTCATCCCACAAATTTTGGTACATTTTATTTAAATTTTCTTTTTCATAAAAAATATTTTAAAATTTATTTTGAATTTTCTTTGACCCATATGTTATTTACAAATGTATTATTTAATCTGTGCAAATTTAGGTTTTTTCCAGCTTTCTTACTGATTTCTAGTTTAATTTCATTGCAGTCTGAAAGCATTCTTTGTTTGATTTCTATTTCTTTATATTTGTTAAAAATGTTTTTCGGCCCAGAATGTGGATAATTTTGTTTATTATATAGTTTTAGATATGAGAGGTTTTTTTTTTCTTCCCTATACTTTAAATATTTTGCTCCATCTTTTTGTTTGCATTCCTTTGGAAAAAATGTCCTATTTTTTTGTAGGAACTTTTTTTCTTTCCCTCTGGCTTTCTTCAAGTTTTTATTTCTTACATTTTTTGTAGTTTAAATATGATATACCTACAAAGGTTTTTCACTTACATTTATTCTTCATTGTTTTCTCTGAACTTCTTGAATATATGATTTGTTTTTTGTCAATAATTTTTGAAATCATTGGTCTTTTGTTTCTCTTTATCCTTTATTATTATTATTTTTTACATTACATGTGCTGCACATTTTGAAACTGGCACATAGTTCTTGAATAGCCTTATTTTTTTAAATTATTTTTTTCACTGTATGTCAATTTTGAAAATTTCCATTGACCTATTTTCCATGTCACTGATTTTTTCCTTAGCCATCTTCAGTAAATTTAAGCAAGTTCATGAAAGGTATAAAAGGCATTCTTTATGTTTGTTACAATGTTTCTTTTACCATTTTCTCAGAAAACCAAAATATATTTTCTTATGCAAAAATATGTATATGTATATATACTGTAGATATTTTTGTGTTTTGTATATTAAATATTTAAAAGATGGCAAATAACTAAACAATGGGTTGGGTATGGACAAGTGGTTTTGGAACTGCATTCATCAAACTTTACATTTTACTATAAGCATCAAGAAAAATCTGGTGACATTACTAACACTCTTTCTGTCAATTTCCATAGTTTAATTATCCAGTTCGCTGATACATTTTCTATTTTACACATCACTGCAGATGACTGTGTTGTCAAATTCTCTACCACTAAATAATCAGGATTCCCATTCCTTTAGTTTCTAATAACATTTTCCTTTAAGCCCTCTCTGACAGCCTCTTCAAGTCCATCAGCCTTCTGTTCTAGGTACTAGTATTTCACTAGTTCTTTAAGAAGATTGGTTTCAGCTTCTGTTCATTGTCTAATTCTAAAATCCTCCCCCAAATTTAAGTGTAGTAGCAAATCTCCACTTCCAGGTTTCATAGATCTGTATTAGCTCTTTATCTCTGAGTACTTTTCCTACCTTTGTAATGTAGCAGCTTAAAGTCAGATAAATAAATTCATTATTTTACACATTTTTGGTGTGTCAGAAATCCTTTAATAGCTTTTCTGGGTGTTTTAGCTCAGGGTTTCTCATATATTGTAGTCAATATATCAATTTAGGCTGAAGTTATCTGGAAGCTCAACTGGGATTGGAGTATCTGATTCCAACTTGGATCACTCATATACCTAGTAGTAGACTTTACATCCTTACCACATAGACCTCTCTCCAGGATGCTTGACTGTCTTTAGTTCTTTTTATCTGACTTCTTCCATACAAAATTATATATATAAAGCAAAGTAGGAATTACAATTTTTCAAAAACTAGCTTTGGAAGTGATTCAAAATAATTTCAACAAAATCACATTGGTTGCATATGTCATTCCTATTCAATGTGAGAGGCAAATGCATCAGGGTGTGAGCACAAGAGGAAAAGGACTGTTGAGGGCCATTTTTGATGCTAGGGCTTCTACACATTGCCATGCTGTCTTTTGTTCAACGTCTGAAAATAGTTGTCTCATATAATTTGTCAGGTTTTCGGTTTTTATTTTATTTTATTTATTTATTTATAGTAATAGCAGTGGAAATCCTACAGGATAAGTGGAAGGGAAACTATGGGTACCATTTATTGAAATAAAGAATAATAGGGATAGGTCATGTTATAGAAAGTAGAACATTTGGACTCATTCTTTTGAAATACTGAACAGTCTTCCAAGTTAGCATTGTACACTGTTTTCAGAAATTCAAGTTTATAGTTCATATAAAAAGTTGAAGTAAATATAAAAATTTTGGACTCATCAGCATATAAATGAATTTTAAAGCCACGGGGCTAAATGAGACCACCTAGCAAAGCAAAGAGATCTGAAGATTGACCTCTTGACATTCCAAACTTTGCAACTTATGAAGAGGACAAATTTCTAGAAAGAATACTGCAGAGTAGCAACCAGTAAGGTAGGAAGAAAACAATACTTATGTGTAGTTCATGTAAATGTGAAGAACGTTTTTCTTTTTCTTTCTTTCTTTCTTTCTTTCTTTCTTTCTTTCTTTCTTTCTTTCTTTCTTTCTTTCTTTCTTTCCCTTTTTAAAAGAAGAATAGTAAACTGCAAATGCTGACAAGTAAGATGAGGTCTGAGAATTGACTATTGGATTTCAGAAGCAAACTCATAATAATCTTTTTATCCCAAACCCAGTATAACAGTATCAGAAACACATATAAAAAAGTATTTGCTGAATGATTTAAATTTGCTGTTTTCCTGCACAATTTAATAGGCTACTTTCCTTTTTCCCTTCTTTATAATTTCTCATTAAGGAATTGCACTTACCACTGCAGTCCTCTAAACACCTTTCAATTCCAAGTGCTAACTTGGGGAGTCCATCTGCTGTCGCAGCTCAGTGGTGCTAAAGTAAAACTGGCAGGAGAACTGACAACCAGAGAGGCATATTCTGTATAATGTGCTTTTCTTCTGCTTTGGCAAAAATAGAATCTAAACTTTGGCAGGAAATGAAAGAAATTTTGCATTTCAGTTAGCATTCATGCTTCTTACTCCAAAATATAAACTGGGACACCCCCAGGTATATGTTGGAGGATCAAATACTTCTCAACACAGTCAATATTCTTTAAAGCTTTAATTAGAAATAACAAAAGAAGGAATTTGAAATTATTTCCTTGTAATAGCATCAAAATTAAAGCAAGAGGCTTACCCTTATGTGAAAGGCAAGTGTATAGAAGCGATAAAAATAATTTAAAAATATTTAGGCTCATATAAGTGTGCAATTGGGGAGAATGTAAAGTAGCATTTCAATAGGCATGCATTTTTCTCATATAAATCAAGGTCTATGTCATTCCAAGTATATTTTCCAAACAATTATACTTCTACTGGTCATTGAAAATAACTTGTATAAGTCATAGTACAAAATGGTTTGCAGCTGCAAATCCCTGATATAGTTTTCCAAACTTTTGCTAAAACTATTTATGAAACAAAAGATAAAAACACAAAAACCCACAGTCATACCTAATACTAAGATTTTAAGTTAGTATATCATCAAAATATAGTTGAGAATATCCACTAACTATGAAAAATTGAGTCAAATAGAAAAAAAAATTACCCTTGATCTTCACAGGTCATTATTTCTTGGATTTTTCTCATGAAACAGAAAATCTTCTGAGAAAATAAAAAATGTGTACATTTCCCACTAATTTTCTAGTGATTTTGAGGATTAGGGCTATATAAATTGAAAAATTAGATAGCGCTCTCTCTATTATATACTCCTTTACCAAAAGTTGAAATCAGTTTCTCTGAGAGTAAAAATTAAAAATAATATTTTCTCTTCTTTCATTGAAAGTTCTGGCTTTGTATATCTGAAGTTGGCTTATGAATATAATTTGAAGGGAAAATAAAAACAAATTAACTTCACTTGGGATAATTCCATGCATATCTAGTTTAAACTTCTGTTCTATCTCTTTAAAATGGCAGGACATTTTTAACAATTGCATCTTGATTAGTATGTGTGCTTTTTACCTCATAATATAAAGTAGAGTTACTCAGAATGCCATGCTACCATCTTTCTGTATTCTGACAGAGGCCATAACCTATAATATACATATAAATATAATATACATTTAAATATTAAATATTATGTTATATATATTACATATATATTTGAAGTGTTATTGTACCATAATAGATTAGGGGAGTTATAGGTTCAATGAAGCAGAGAGAAAGACAGAAGATCAGAAAATCCCTGGAGACAGTTTTAGCTTTTTAAGTATTTAGTCAAATCAGTTTAGAATAAAAACAGATCCAGAGGACCAAAAAAAGATGACTCACATTGTACCAGAGGTGTTCTAAGTAAAAGTTCTGCCAGACCAGAAATGTTCTGAGATCTGTGCATATCAATCTGCTCTTCACATGGTTTGAAAAGGGATTAGATTTGCACAAAAGGTCAACAGAGAATAAGAAGAACCATGAATCGTGCATATTGACTAATGCTGGCCAAGAAAGGAACTTGTTCACTAACAAATAAAAATGCAGGCCTAGCAAAGCCTTGCCACAGTTATCACCTCTAGAAGGATAAGAGGAATAATACAACTTTGAAAAATATCTGATGCATCATTTAAAATAAAATTTTATAAGAATGATATCCAAATATGTAGTGTATAACATGTATACATACAGACTATATATAATAGGAATACATATACAATATACATATATAATATGTATATGTGTATATATATTATGTATATATAGCTATACAGCAGCACAATTTGTAAAGATGAATTAGGGAATGGATGAAATGAAATGGGATTTGGATAGCTAAGAAAATTTGCAAGATAAATAAAGATATAATAGAAGAAATAAATCTACATTAGGAGTTGCAAAAAATTTTCGAACCATTACGGTATCGATAGAATAGATAATATATAGAATAAATTTGAAATCTCATCCAAGGTTACAATTGAAAATGACCAAAAAAAAAACCTCCTGAAAAATATGAGAAAAAAGTTATTAGCTATAAAGGAAAGAGAATATGATGACTGTATATCATAACTGATGCCCCTAAGCCACCAGAACAATTGTAACAACAGCGATATTTAAATGTTTCTTCATTTACTGGGAGGAGGTAGAAGAAGACGGTCTAATAGAACCCTCCAGCAATGATCTCCCTATAGAAACACCAAATTGAAGAACTATGCATGCAGGAAAGCACCTTCAGCAAAGTTAAAAATCAGGTGAACAATCACAGTACATGTTTTTAATATAATAACAAGTAAAGATGCATTGACAGTGGTAAGAAGGGCAATCTTGCATTGCTTACTTCACTTCTCCTTCAACTCCAGGCAGTGATGCTCAGAGAAAGAATCTGTGTAGTTGGTAGAGGGAGAATAAAGTGACTGTAGGACTTTACTTTGGAACTCAGTGCTGTCCTGTCACAATGGAGTACAACACTGCCCAGAATTCTGCCAGTGCCCCTGGAGGGAAACATTTGGACAGGCCCTGTTCTGGAGGAAAATCCTGTACACGAGTGGAAGAAAGCTTAGCCTCTGCTCACTTCACCATCAGTTGACCAAAGTGGCCTGGGTTCCAGGTAAATTGAACTGGCAACAGGATACAGCAACTTCAATCTTTGAGCAAGCTACTGCACTGAACTAGTCTTGAAAGCTGAAAACTGGGAATGCGACACAGATTGGTGGCCAAGGAAGTGCCTATATCGACCCTCTCCCAGTTCCAGGCAGTGCAGTGTGGCAAAAGTATCCTTCCACTTGGGGGAAAAAGAAAGATGAAAGAAGACTTTGTTTTGCAACTGGGTGCCTGATCAGCCATGTTAAAATAAAATATTGTATAGGATACTGAAGCCCCTGATTCCAGACCATTTCTCATGAATGGCTCACCCTAGACCAGAAAGGAATCTGCAGCCCTAGTGGGACAGAGAATCCCAACAGGATTCACCACCTACTGACTAAAGTGGAATCTGACCTTGAATAAACAGCAGTAGCCAGGCAGTAGGGGCCTCAAGCTTTGGGTGAACCCTGGTGTTGTGCTGGTCTTGGAGGCCTTAAGCTTTGGTGCATCCCAGCCAGGTGCCAGGTATGGTGGCTATGAAAATGCCCATGTCACCCCTCCCTCACTATGGAGATTGCTGTGGGGAGAGTTCTTTTGCTTAGAGGAAGGAAAGGCACAGGGCAGTTTGTCTTGTAACAGGGCACCAGTTCAGCCACAGTAAAATTAAGAAAAAAGCACCCGGCAGAATCCCGAAGCTCCCAATTCCAGACCTTTTCTCCTGAAGTGTTTCTAGGCTTATTCTGAGCCTGAAGGAATCTCTGCTTTGCTTGGATAGATCCATCCTGACAGGATACATGAACTACAGACTGAAGTGGGCTTGGGCCTTGAATAAGCATCAGTGGCAGCAAGGGAATAGTTACCATGGACCTTGGACAAGCCCCAGTTCTATGCTAGTCTGGAAGGGTGTTGGCTTCAAGTGCAACCCAGCATGGTGCCAGCTGTGGTGTCCACAGCAGGGTCCATGTCACCCAAGAGATACCAGCTGCAGGTATCTCAATGCAAAAAGAAAATCCTTCTATTTGAGGAAAAGAAGGTAGACAGCAAAGGTCTTTGCCCAGGAGCCCCAGGGCAAAATAATTCCTTTATTATCCCCAACTCCATTAAAACTATATATCTGGGAGTTTGCAAGTACAATAGAAGGAATATTAAAAGGGACGATTATGGCAATAAATACCTACATTTAAAAAGTAGAAAGTCTTTAAATAAACAACCTAATAATGCATCTTAAAGAACTAGGAGAATAAGAGCAAATCAAACCCAAAGTTATCAGAAGAAAACAAATAATAAAAATCAGAGCAGAAATAAATAAAATTGAGACTAAAAGCATTAAAAAGAGCAACAAAATGAAAAGTTAGTTTTGTGAAAAGATAAGTAAAATAGACAAACCTTTAGCCAAACTACGAAGAAAAGAATCAAATAAATAAAATTAGAGGTAAAAAAGGAGATATCACAGCAAATAATGCAAAAATTCAAAGGATCATTTATTACAGACCACTTCATTATGAACAACTTTACATTTATAAATTAAAATCTAGAAGAAATTGATAAATTTCAAAATACATAAAACCTACCAAGACTGAACTATATAGAAATCAAAAATCTAAATAGACCAGTAACAACTAATGTGGTAGAATCAATAATAAAAAGTTTCCCATTAAAGAAAAGTCCAGGACATTTCAAACAAACTAGTACCAATCCTACTCAAAATATTCCAAAAAAATCAAAGAGGAGGGAATAATTGGAAACTCAAGCATTACCTTGGTACCAAAACCAGTCAAGGAGACAACAACAAAAAGGGAAAACTATAAGCCAGTATTTCTGATGAAGCTTGATACAAAAATTCTCAACACAATAACTAACAAACTGGCAAATTGAATTTAGTGACACATTAAAAAGATCATTCATCACGACCAAGTAAGATTTATCCCAGGAATGTAGGCATGGTTCAAAATAAACAAATTAATAAATGTGATACATTACATCAGCATAAAGAAAAAAGATAATTTCAATAGACATAAAAAATATTTGGTAAAATGTTTCCCCTTTCTTATAAAAACTATTAACAAACTGAGAATAGAAGGAACACAATAAAGGTCATATATAAAAAACCCAAGGTAGATCAGGCCAAGTGAAGATAATTTGAAAGTCTTTCCTCTAAGATCTGAAATAAGACAAGGATGCCCAGTTTCATCATTTTTTATTTAACATAATACTGGGAGCCCTATCCAGAGCAATTAAACATTAGAAAGAAAGAGTATCCAAATTGGAATTGAAGAAGTCAGATTATCCTTGTTTGCATGCAATGTAATCCTATGTTTTTTAAAAAACTGAAGACTCCTCAGCATAAAGAAGAACAAAAACACATAATAATTTCAATAGACATAAAAATACTTGGTAAACTTTAATTCCTTTCTTATAAAAACTATCAACAAACTGAGAATAGAAGGAACATAGCTCAGCACCATAAAGGCCATATATAAAAAAACGCAAGATAGATCATACTGAGCGGAGAAAATTTGAAAGCCTTTCCTCTAAGATCTGGAACAAGATAACAATACCTAGTTTCATCATTTTTATTTGGCATAATACTGGGAGTTCTATCCAGAGCAATTAAACATGAGAAGGAAATAAAGAGCATCCAAATTAGAATTGAAGAAGTCAATTATCTTTGCTTGCATACAATGTATATTTAGAAAAAACTAAAGACTCCTCCAAAAGCTATTAGAATGAATAAATTTAGTACATTCGCAGAATAAAAAACATACTATATACAAACAACAATCTGAATAAGAAACGTTTCTTGTGATTTTATAATTCTATCTGTAATAGCTACAAAAATACTTGGAATAAACTTAATTAAAGAAGTGAAAGATCTCTATAATAAAAACTATAAAATGTTAATTTAAAGAGTGACAAGGACACAAATATAAAAATATATTTCTTCTCATGGGTTAGAAGAATCAATATTGTTAAAATGTCCATACTATCCAAAGCTATCTACAGATTTAATATAATCTCTATCAAACTACCAATAACAATCTTCACAGTAATAAAGAAAAATCTTAACATTTATATGGAACAGCAAAAACAGGATGGCCAAAGCAATCCTGAGCAAAAAAGAACAAAGCTGGAGGCACCATATTACATAACTCTAAATTATATTGTAAAGTTATGGTAACCAAAACAGCTTGGTACGGGAATAAAAACAGACAAATAGACAGATAGAAAAGAATAGAGAAACGAAATACAAATCTATATATTTACAGTCAACGAATCTCCTTTTTGTTAAAGTTGCCAAGAACATACATTGGAGAAAGGACGGTCTATTCAACACATGCTGTTTGTAAAGCTGGCTATCCATATACAGATGAATAAAGTTAGACTCCTATCTTTCATTATATTAAAATTAAATCAAAGTAGATTAAACAGTAAAATGTAAAATCTGAAGCTATACAACCCCTATAAGAAAACACTGGGAAAATGTTTCGGGACATGGGTCTAGGAATGAGTGTTGAGTAAACACAGACAATCCAAAAAATAGACAAATAGGATCATATCAAGCTAAAAATCTTCTTCACAGCAAAAGAAACACTAAACAAAGTGAATAGACAACCTACCAAATAGAAAATATTTGCAAACTATCCAACTGACAAGGGACTAATAACCATAATATATAAAAGGATCTTAAACAACTCAGTAACAAAAGCCCCAAATGATCTAATTCAAAACTAGGCAAAAGATCTGAATATATATTTCTCAAAAGAAGAAATACAAACAGCCAACAGGTATATAAAAAATGCTCAATACTATCAATCTTCAAATAAATGAAAATCAAAATCACAATACGATATCTCACCCTCTTTAAAATGGCTTTTATTACAAAGTAAAACATAACTGATGCTGAGAAGGATGCAGAGAAAGGAGAACTCCCACACTGTTGGTGGGAATGTAAATTAGTACAGCCACTATGAAGAACAGTACAAAGGTTCACCAAAAATTAAAAATAGTACCACCATATGATCTAACAACCCCACTGCTGTGTATATATCCAAAAGGCAAAAAACCGATGTATCAAAGAGATAACTGCACTTTACAGCACTAGTTATAATAGCCAAGATATGAAATCAATCTGTTTTTATCAATAGATGAATAAAATGTGGTACATGTACACAATGGAATATTATTTAGTCATAATTTAGAATTAAATCCTGTCATTCGCAACATCTTGACAAATATTGCAGAAAGACAAATATTGCATGTTCTTACTCATAGGTAAGGAGCTAAGAAAATTGATTTCATGGAGGTAAATAGTAGAATGATGGTTATCAGGAACTCAGAAGTATAATGGGGAGAAAAGATTAAAGAAGAATTGATTAATGAGTAAAAAATATAATTAGGTAATATAAGATTGATGTTTGATAGGTCAGCAGAGTGACCACAGTTACATTAATTGATTGTACATTTTAAAATAATTTGAGAAGTAGATTTTTAATGTTCCCAACACAAAAAAATCTAAACCTTTGAGGTGATTGCTATCCCAACCTGACTTGATCATGACACGTTTTATACCTGTATCTAAATATCACATGTACCCCATAACCATGTAAAACTATTTTGTATTGATACATCTTTTTAAATGTTTTTTATATTTCTTAACTAAATTTTGAAAAATTTAAACTTTTGTTTTTGTTTTCAGCTCATACTGTTATATGTGGCTGAGTCCCACATTCTGTTTGATATTTTGCTTTCTTTGAACAGTAAGTTTAAACATTCCCAAAGTTTTGTTCTAAATTATTTAGTAGATAATTTTCCAGGGGTTACCTAACTTCTAAATCTTCAATATTGATGGCATTTTAATTCAACATACAGATGAATTTTCCATAGAAATTATGTTTTTGTTTGTTTGTTGCTTATTTTGCAATGTATAAACTGTTACTGAGAACCAATCATTAAAAGATAATATGAGCCAGGCATCCGTGGTGGTGGGAGCCTATAGTTTCAGCAACTTGGAAGGCTGAGACAGAAGGATCTCCTGAGCCCAGCAGGTTGAGGCTGTAGTAGCCGTTAGCATGCCATTGCGCTCCACCCTGGATGACAGAATGAGACACCAATTCAGAAAAATAAAAAAATTTTAAAAAGATAATATGTGGCCATATCTTGTCTCCAAACTACCCACTGTACGCTTTGAATGGGCTATGTGTGTGTGTTTATATGTATGTGTGTGTTTAAATACTTTTTTACCACTACCTTATTAACATTTCTTAGAAAATATTTATTTATTTATTTATTTATTTGAGTTGGAGTCTCACTCTATCACCCATACTGGAGTGCAGTAGCCGCTCCCGGTCACTGCAGCCTCGACCTGCTGGGCTCTGGCTTCCACCTCAGCCTTCCAAGTAGCCGGAATTACAGGCATACGCTACCACGCCTGGCTGATTTTTTGATTTATTGTAGAGATGAGTTCTTGCTGCCCAGGCGGGTCTCGAACCACGGGCTCAGGCAATCCATTCACCTCAGCCTCCCAAAGGTGTGGGATTACAGGTTGAGCCACCGAGCCTGGCTGAAAATATTTATTTTATTTTTATAGATAAATAATAGTTGTACATGTTTTTTAGGTATATAGGATATTTTGATATAAGCATACAATGTGTAATAACAAAATCAAAGTAATTGGGATATTTATCACATTTATCATTTCTGTGTGTTAGCAACATTCCAATTTCAGTTTCCTAATTATTTTGAAATATACAATAAATTATTGTTAACTGTAACTTGTTGGGCTACTGAACATTTAGATTTTATTCATTTTTCCCTAACTGTGTTTTTGTACCCATTAACCAACAACCTCTTTTGTATTTCACCCTTCATGCTAAAGAAAGGATATATTTTATGAAGCAACTTCTGGCATCTACAAAAGTGATCATATGAATTACTTATTTAGCATATTAAAATGATAGCGTATGTATCCAAATGCTAACTTATCCTCCCATTTAAATTTATTCAAGCCGGGCTCGGTGGCTCAGCCTGTAATCCCAGCACTTTGGGAGGCTGAGGTGAGTGGATTGCCTGAGCCCGTGGGTTTGAGACCCACCCAGGCAACTTGGTGAGACCTCATCTCTACAATAAATCAAAAAATTTGGTAGTGCACGCCTGTAGTTCCAGCTACTTGGAAGGCTGAGGTGGAAGGATCACCAGAGACCAGCAGGTCGAGGCTGCGGTGGCCAGGAGTGGCCATTGCACTCTAGTCTGGGTGACCGAGTGAGACTCCAACTCAAAAAAAAAAAAAGTATTCAGTCATTTTTTTTGTCTTTCTTAATACTGCAAGACTGACTTTACAATTGTATATTTTGAATGTTTTAGTAGCTACCTTCTTTTATTTGATTATTTAAAATGTTCTACATTTTTTGTCATCATTTTTACAGAGAAAGATTTGGTATACACCATGTATTCCTAACACCTCTCCATAGTTGACCAACTTTTTATACTTTAAACTTTAGTAAGGTTTAGGTATATTTCATTTATTTCTGAAAAGAGAGAAATTATTTTACTTATTTCTGAAAAGAGGAGATAATTTATCCACTTATGGATACCCTTGTAATTCAGCCCCATTGGTAGTGCATTTGTCTGAAATTCTTTCCAACTATAGGTTTGTAAAAGTTTCCTTAATTAGCATGTGTTCATAGTAGGAGAAAAAATGGGCAAAAAAATGCTCCCTCCAAAAAATAGACAGATATTTTTCATGAGATAGCAAATGGGACTTTATTTTTTCATCAAATTTTTGTTTCTGAATTTTTGTAATGATGGAATTTTTACTTTTCTGCTTAGTACATTAGATTCATTAAACTTATTTCTCATATCTATTGCTTTAAAAAATACATTGGTTTCATTAAAATTCTAGTTTTATAATTTAAAATGTTTAAAAAATTAATAGCTAAATACCAGAAGCATTTTTAAAGTTTCTTATTTTCAGTTGATCAATACATAGGTAAAATTATTTAGTAGTATTGTACTTAGGGTCAAACATTTTAGAGAATAGACTGATAAAACTATCCTTCTCAGGCTGACAAAAATGCTTACATCTTTACTTTTAATTTACACCTTTTACTACCTAGGTTAAAGTTCTAGCCTTACAGTTATGTGATCTTTGACAAGTTATTCAGCCTCTCAATATCTTAGTTTCTTCTTTTAATTTTAAAAGTGATCATGTTTATTGCATAGGATTTCTATTATGATAAATAAGATGAGAAATCTAAAACTCTCAAAAATATCAGTTGTTTATTATCTGTCCTTTAGTAAGAATATATGACTCATTACTAAGCCACATGAGTTAGCACACTGATTCTAGTTTTTGCAGTCGATATTTATGGATCTGTGTGTCTGCAGTTGTGCTCACTTCTCCCACATTCTTCTTAGACTCAATTCCTTTTCTATGTAGAAAGTGTTTTGGTCGGGCTGAGCCTGTAATCCCAGCACTTCTGGGAGGCCGAGGCGAGTGGATTGTCTGGGCCCGCAGGTTCGAGACCAGTCTGGGCAACTTGGTGAACGCTTCTCTCTACAGTAAATAAAAAATTAGTAGGGCATGGTAGCACGTACCTTTAGTTCTGGCTACTTGGAAGGCTGAGGCAAAAGGATTACTGGAGCCCAGCAGATTCACTCTGAGGTGGCCGTGCAGAGGACCGGAGTGAGACTCCAACTCCAACTCCAAAAAAAAAAGAAAAGAAAGTGTTTGCTGTGCTCCCACATACCTGGGCTAGTTCCTTCCCCTGGATCTTATGAGTGTGTCTCAATGAGGTGAGACAATCCTTCCAATCTTTCTCCCAGACAATGAAGCTGCTGTAAGATATAAATATTGGAAGATTTGGGTGACTATTTTTTTTTTAACCATATGTGTAAAGGGAGAGAAAACCACTGAGCAAAGAAAAAGTAGGGAATTTCTAGGGAATATGGGTCTTACTAGAGGTTTGTGTCCCTATTTTATGTATTCCTGAGTGTAGCATTTGGAGTTACCGAAAGAGGCACAGGACAAAGGGCTGGTATAAACCAAGCGTTTATTGGGGGAGAAACTCCCAGGCGAGGTCCCATGGTCAGGAAAGATGGGCCAGGGGAATCACGCCCAAGGAGGGGCAGGTTTGGGTTTTAAGGGTGCTGTATTCGGGGAGGGTGTTGGGGGTGGCAGTGAAGCAGGGAGACAAAGCATCACATCCAGTGTGGGCTGGAAAGTTTCTGTCTGGCCCTTCTCGGCAGCTTCCAGCAGGTTCCAGGAAGCTGGTATGTGGTTGTGGGTTCGGGGTGGAGGGGCGCATAGGGGGATCAGTGGGTGGAGGGGCAGATGGGGGAAGGTGAGTGCTGCTTTCCCCTGATCCTAACATCCTGACCTCTTTGGTATAAGGGGCGTTGACTCGATCTGGCTGCTTCAAACTGAAAGGGGACATAGTTTTAGGGGAGGCCGGGATGGGGTGGCTCGGAGGGAAGTGGGGCATACAGATAGGGGTGCAGGAGTAGCTGATTGACTGCAATGTGAGAAATTTCCTTCATGCAAGACTGCAAAAAATTAAACAGACAGGGTGCAACCATAAGTAAAAGACAGATAAGTAGAACAGGTCCTAAGAATGGCATGACCCATTGGGTGATGCCCAAGTTCCACCAAGCAGAGAAGGGTGATTCTGCAGTGTTTTTTTCTTTTTTTTTGGCAAAGCTCGTCTCTCAGCTTTCAGAGGACGTTGACATTTTTCTCTACCAGTCCTGTTTCATTAATGTAGAATTCTCCAGCATTCTTCCTGGAGAAACATGCACGTTTTACCCTGGCCAGCTGTAAGGAGATCAAGAGTCCTGCGGTTCTATAAAGTAACCTAGGCTAGAGAGGTTATTTGCCACTGCAGGGATGCCAGAGAGCTTGCGTGTGCTTCCAGAGTGGCTTGGAGCCTTTCTTCCAGATTTTGGGAAGAAAGGAGACTGTGTCCCAGTCCTCCCCCACCTAGCCCTCCAGCCGCCAAGGACATGGCAAACATGAGACCGAGCATGATGGGGAGAAATGCTGCATGACAGGTGCAGCGGGGAGTGGGAAAGGCTTTGAGTAAGAGTTCTTCTTTAGAATAGAACGTAAGCTGTGGCACAAGCATTACTGGATAGCAACAAGGGTAAGAATTATTGATAGATTTGAAGAGGGTGCCATTACACCAAAAGAACCCACCCCTTGGAGCAGATAGAGTAGATGGCACAGGTCTGGAGATGTTGCATGTGCAGGAGCTGAATGAGCAATGAGGAAGGCATATCGGGAGTCGGTGTAGATGGTTACTCGCTGCCCTTTAGATAGTTTGAGAGCCTGTGTAAGAGCAACAAGCTCCATTTTTTGGGAAGTAGTGCCCAGAGAAAGGGCTGGGCCTCAAGAACAGAGTCAGCAGAGACTATAGCATAAGCCACCTGCCAGTGGCCTTACGGGATGCAGAAAGAACTACCATCCATGAACAGAGTGAGATCTGGGGACTGAAGTGGCTGATCTGAGAGTCCGTCCCTGGGCAGAGTCAGGGCCTCCACCACCTCTGGCAAGAGTGGGTAGGCCCTGCATCAGAGGGGAGAGGGAGTAGGGACACCGGATTAAGGGGTGGTGAAGGCTTTAGAGTTACCCCTGGGTTGTCCAGGAACAACAAATGGAACTCTTGTATCCTGGATGGGCCTAGGAGAGAGAGCACCCAATGTCCCAACAGTTCGTGGACTCATTTTCTGGGAGTGTCAGTTGCCATATAGTGTGGAGGCAGTCCATTGTTAGGGTTCTAGTGGTGGGAGTAAGGTGGACGCCAAGGTAGTCGACTTCAGGTTGTGTGAGCTGGGCTTTCTGGGGGGACACCCGGTATCCCCTAGAGGCCAGGAAATTGAGAAGGGTGGCTGTGTGTGTGTGCGGCCGCTCCTCAGATGGGCTGCAAAGTAAGAGATTATTCACATACTGGATGAGGTGGCCAGGTTGGAGAGGGCAATCAGCTAGGTCAGCCACAAGAACCTGGCCAAAGAGGTGGGGGCTGTCCCGGAAGCCCTGTGGCAAGACCGTCCATGTAAGTTGTGCCTGTTCTGTGTCCGGGTTCTCCCAGGTGAAAGCAAAAAGGGGGTAAGAATCTGGGTGTAGGGGGACAGTAAAGAAAGCGTCCTTGAGGTCAATGACAGTGAAATGTGTTGTCTGAGGTGCTATCTGAGATAAAGGAGTGTAGGGATTAGGAACCACTGGGTGGTTAATGAGATGGGGGTCCTGGACCAAGCGGTAGTCTCCAGAGGGCTTACGAACTGGAAGGATGGGGGTGTTACATGGAGAGTTAACAGGTA
This sequence comes from Carlito syrichta, assembly GCF_000164805.1. Classification (NCBI taxonomy): domain Eukaryota; kingdom Metazoa; phylum Chordata; class Mammalia; order Primates; family Tarsiidae; genus Carlito; species Carlito syrichta. The sequence continues at coordinate 809,622 of NW_007259470.1, forward strand.
TGAGGAGGCCCTGAGAAAGCAAGCGAGTGATGATGGGTTTAAGGCCCTTACGATGTGTGGCTGAAATGGGGAACTGGGGTCTAGAAGGGATGTTAGAGGGGTTTTTTGTAAATTATGTGAACCGGGGTGTGGTGTTGGGCTATGACTGGGGTGGACATGTTTTATATATTGGGGTTGATTAGGTGGAGTGGGAGGGGAGGCGGCAGGTTTGAGTTGGGAAAAATAAAGACTAGAGCAATATTGGCAAGGGGTGGGGCTGCCAATTGAACCAGCAGTGTTAAAGTGGCCCCCAGTTTTGAGAAGATATTCCTGCGAAGCAACGGAACAGGGCAGGACGGGACAATAAGGAAGGAGTGACTAAACATTCAATCACTGAGAGAACAAGGTAAAGGCAAGGTTTGAAGGGGGGCAGAAGGCTGGCAGTTGATACCAACAACTGAGACCTTGGAAGGAGATAGAGGCCCTGAGAAGGAAGGCAGAACCGAATAGGTAGACCCCGTGTCCACGAGGAATGAGATTGACTTACCTGCTACCTAGAGTAAGACCCTGGGCTTGGTGAGGGTAATTGGGGTCCTCGAGTCCTTGCATCCTCAGCTTTTCGTCAGTTCAAGCAGCTCATGGAGCAGAGTAGGCAGCTCAGCCACACCCCCGTGTGGAGGCACCGGGGCTTGGCCAGGACAAGTGAAATCCAACTTCCAATGGCCCTTTTGTTTGCAGATAGGTCATGGCTTACTCGGGGACGCGGGTTAGGGCACTGCTTGGCCCAGTGGCCCTCCTGGTCACACTTGAAACAGGCCCTGGGGGAGCTTTGTTACCCATCTCCGGACATCGAGAGACTCCCGTACCCTGTTGCATTGGCAGCAGGGCTGCAACCATGGCGTGGGCTTGCGCTTTAGCAGCCTGCTGGAGGTGCTGCTGCCTAGCGGTTTCTGCATTTTCCTCATGGGCATTAAAAACCTTAAAGGCCATGTTTACCAGGTCATGGACAGGGGTTGGAGGGCCATCCTCTTCCTTCTTAGCTTTCTGCAGATATCAGGGGCAGATTGGGTAATGAAATGGGTAGCGAGAATGGTGGGATGTGTACCTGAACAAAGCCATCCAGGTCAGCAACCTTTCAGAGAGGACAAATGGGCGCAGGAACAAGGGGGTGGGGAGGGTGGTACATGCAGTGTGAACGAGTATGTGTTCTGACCGGAGAGGGGAGGGAGAGGGGCAGAAAGGGAGAGTTGGAAGGTGAAGGAGGAAGATGGGGGTAGAGAGAGGGTGGATTGTTTGGGGGTGGGTTGGAAGAAGGAGGAGGATTTGGAGGACAAGGGATTGGCACAGTTAAGTTTTTCAGAAGATTTATGAGGGGGGGAAGACTCCTGATCAGGTGGGAGAGGCTTGTCATACTTGGGTGGAGGGATTGGGGCAGATGGAATGAGGGAGAGGTTGGGAACAGAGGAC
>NW_007259470.1:812002-832586 GCF_000164805.1 Carlito syrichta
TCCGTGACTGACATATTCTATAAACCTTTTTCATCCTAAGCTGATTGATTTATGCCAAGTTAAACAATTCTATGGAAGCTTAAGTATTTACTTTACAAACGAAAGTGACCCATCGCAGAATGTTTGGAATGTGGCCCAGTCCAAAGTTCACAGTGGGCTACCTGCAAGTAACCCAGCCGCATTCTTTCAACAAAATGGCTGTCTTCTAAAACTATATTCTACAATTTACACCTTCAATAAATCCTAAGATCATGACCCAGAAGCCTGTGACCAATACTAAGGCTCTTAGATGTGACACGAGTTTGAATTATAAGTTGTGTGAAAGTCAAAACTGCAGTTTGTGGAAGAATGGGAGCAATGAGCCTCTAAAGTTAGCTTGTGTTCATCCCAGTCTCAGAGTTTTTATGTTTTGAGCTCACAGGAGCTTAATCTGGTTAGTGCTGAGTAGAAAGGGGGAGGAAATTGGGTCAATAGCTCCCAAACGCATCCTAGTGGTCTCGGGGCCTGATCCCTAATGCTTAGTGGGCCTCTGTGGCCAGCTCCCAACAGTTTGGAGTTACCAAAAGAGGCACAGGACAAAGGGCTGGTATAAACCAAGCATTTATTGGGGGAGAAACTCCCAGGCAAGGTCCCATGGTCTGGAAAGATGGGACAGGGGAGTTGCACCCAAGGAGGGGCAGGCTTGGGTTTTTAAGGGTGCTGTATTTGGGGAGGGTGTTGGGACAACAGTGAAGTGGGGAGACAAAGCTTTGCATCCGGTGTGGGCTGGAAAGTTTCTGTCTGGCCCTTCTTGGCAGCTCCCAGCAGGTTCTAGTAAGCTGGTATGTGGTTGTAGGTTTGGGATGGAGGGGTGCATAGGGGATCAGTGGGTGGAGGGGCAGATGGGGGAAGGTGAGTGCTGCTTTCCCCTGAGCCTAACACTGAGGTTTAGCCCATTCCTGCCCTTTTTCCAGCATGGTGATTTCACAATTAGTCTGTCATTCCTCAATTCAGGTTTATCTTAACTAATGAAAATTGTCAGATTTTCCTATTGTACTTATGTAACCACAGTGTTTTTTTCTAGTCTCATGCTGCTGTTGAATTTGCCTTCATCCAGCCTTATAGATCAGCAACCAATATATCCTCTTCTCCAAGTGTCTCTACTTAAGCAACAAGATTCACAAGGGTTCAGAAAAGCGTTACACCTCTAGATTATTTCAGTCATTGGAGTTGAGTGCCTATCCTCTCTTTTCTTCCCTATAGGCTTTTAGGGTTTTGAGTACACTAAATTTGATTTTATTTGCTTCATGAAGAAATACTTTCCTTCTGTTTCATTCCAGTGCAGCACTCCTTAACTCTCTGGAACTACAGCAATATTTAATTAGCTTTCATTAATATAGCCTTAGACAGCTAACTACAGAAATAAACTTTCAAAATGACTCTCTAACTTTTTCTGGATTCATCTACATGTCCAGGCTTGTTTAGTGCTACAACTCTCCTCCCACTTCATGTAACATCCAAACTAAATTGCCTTGAGTATCCTGGACTGTCAAGGTGCTGCTTGTGGTCTTTCTTTTGAACATGTTAGGCCCTCAGTCTGGAATATCCTTAGCCTCTTCTTTTTCTTTGGAACTCGTTTAGTCATCGGTCTACTGTGTGAGAAGTTCCTTGCCATCTCAAGTAAGGTTAATTCCATCTTTCTTACTTTCTACCTTTCTATGTAAAAAGCCCCAATACCACTGCATTTCTAACTTAAAGAATCCAGGTTAAATATTTGAAGTTGGAGACAGCTAGGCTGTTTGGGCTGCTACAACATACCATGAAATAATGGCTAAAAAACTACAAAATTTATTTCTTATGGTCCTGGAGGCAGGGAGGTCCAAGATCAAGGCACTGGCAGATTAGGTGTCCGATGAGGGCCCCCTTTCTAGTTCTTAGGTAGCTGTCTTCTTGCTGTAATTTCACATGGTGGAAGGGGCCAAGAAGTTCCCTCAGAATCATCAAATAAGGGCACTAATGCCATCCACCAGGATGCTAGCCTTATGACTCAATCGCCCCCAAAATGTTCCACCTCCAAGTACTATCACATTGGGAATTACATTTTAATATATACACTTGGGAAGGACACAGATACACAGTCTGTAACAGAAACCAGGCTGTTTTTCTTTTCTTTCTCTTTTTTTTTTGAGTCAACTTCTCACTCTGTTGCCCATGCTGGAGTGCAGTGGCACACTTACAGCCACCACAGCTTTCATCTGCTGAACTCAGGCAATCCTTCTACCTAAGCCTTCCAAGTAGCTAGACCACAGGAGAGTACCAACACGCCTGGCTAATTTTTTTGATTTATTGTAGAGACAAGGTCTCGCTGAGTTGCCCAGGCTGGTCTCAAACCCCTGGGCTCAGGCAATCCTCTCACCTCTGTCTCCCAAAGTGCTGGGATTACAGGTGTGAGCCACTGCAGGTCGTTTTTACTGATGTTCTGTTGTGCATCACCAGGTGGCTACTACTTAGCTGGCTGTCAAAAATATATATTGTTTTTAATTGGATTAAACTGAGGTCATATTCAATTTGTAATTAATCTCAAGGCATAGCATCAGTTATTTATCTGTTTAATTTGCTCACCCACTTTATTGTTAAGTTTAAATAGGGAATTAAAGTAATTTAACACAAATTATTTTATTCATTTTAAAAATAAAATATCTCTTTACTAGGCAAAAATCTACCATATTTTCTGGTTCTAGATAACCAAAATGTCTATTTTTTTTAATTTCAGGAAAAGTTGAATGTATAACATAGTAAGAAAGGACATTATTTAAAGTTAGAAGAACTGGCATTAATTGCGACTTTTCCTCTTATCACTAGAACTTCATAACATTTTATGATCTCCAAAATATTATCATGTTGGCTTTACTACTTTGTTGTAAGATTGTCTGTGACCATATGTGTGTGTTTTATACTTTAAATTTATAGAGTTGGTTTTTTCTTTTAGTCTACACATTCATTCTTATTTGCTGAAAATGATGTTGATGTGTATGTAACAAATATATTTCACTTCCTTATATCCTTGGTGTTGGTCTTTGACAATATCCCATATTTTGATTTACAGTTTTGCAAATCTCATCCATTTCTTGCTCTGTATGCATTTTACCTGGTACACTTGTCAAAGGTCATTGCAAAGTTCTGGTCATTGAGGCATTTTCTTTTAGATTTATATTTTTATCAGAGAAACATTCCAAAAAAAGTTGAGACTAGATGTGAGTATTTTCTTCTAACCTGGTTAGACAATTTCATGTGGAATTTTATAGCTTGCTATATCTTTTATAATTTTTGCTTGTTAGTAAAGAAATAGTTATTTTATTGTGCTCCACAACTAGAAAATACATTTTCCATTTAGTTAAATGTTTGTTTTAAATCTCCCTGGGCTTATTATAACCCATTGAGCTTTTTTCTCATAATTTTCTTTTTGATAAAGACTACTTTAAATGTTTATATTATGAATATATAATTTCTCCCTAATTGTTTCCATGATTTATCCTAAACCTTCTAAAATTTAAATATAACATTTTTGGAATGTTGTTCAATATTATATGACTGTATTATTTGGATCAAACTGCTAAGCAAATTTAAAAAATGGTAGATAAACTATTAAAAACTGATAACAATAGCACGAACTACTCAAATTGATGACAGAGAAATGCCAGTCCAGACTATGAGAGATAAGTATAATATCAAAGAAATGAAGTACCTTTTGTCTTGTGAGGATTTACCCATAGTTCATCAAGATTCAAACTGAGACAAAATTTGACATTTTAGCAAATTATCTTCACAATAAGCTAGAAATAAAATGACTACTCCATGTTAAAAATGAACAATAATTAGTGGCGTTCATCTTTTCTCCCAACCCTAGGGTCACTACAAGCTGAGCAGAGCAAGTGAAATAAAAGTAAACAAAAAAAATAAACTGATAACTTATGGCTCTTACATGTCAATGGACTAAATATTCCAGTTACATAACAAGCATTGTTGTATTGGGAAAAGAATGCCAACTATATGCTGCTTATAAGAGACAAATCTGAAGTAAAAAATACAAAATGGGAAAAAAGCAGTGGAAGTTTAAAAATTATATATTATGCAAATTATATTTTTAAGCGTACATGAAAAATCTACCAAACATTGAGTCTATTATAAAGATAGGAAACAATTGAAATTCACATACCACTCTGGTAATAGTGTCAGGTGATTTTATCACTTTGAAAAATAGATTGGAATTACCAAGTATACTAGAAGATATGCATACTCGATGGCCCAATAATTATATTTGTAAGTATATATACACTAGTAAAACACATTCACATGTACACCTGGATCTATCTACAAAAGTATTCATAGCAGCACTAAGACAGCCAGAAGCTTTTAAAAACTTAAACATTCATTAATAGTAGAATAAAAAAAGAATTATGGCATATTCATTGTAATGGAATATTAGACAACAATAAAAGTGAACAGATTTCAGATTCAATTTATGTATTTTACAAACATGATGCTGAGTGAGAAAAACACAAAGCTAAAAACCAAAAATAGTAAGCTATGAGTTTGTTTACATGAAGTTCAGAAACAGGAAAAACAAAACTAGGAGTTAGAAACTATAGTCCATGTATCAAATCTGGCCTGCCATCTGTTTCTGTAAATTGTTGTACTGAGTAAGGATACAATCATTCTTTCACATCTTGTCTATGGCTATTTTTACACTAAAGTGGCGTGGTTGAGTAGCTGCAACAGAGACCTTATGACCTGCAAAGACTAAAATATTTACTATTTGACCTTTATTGAAAGTTTTTTGCCCAATTCTTGAACTAAATTATTATTTAGCAATGAATATGTAGGCGCTAAAGGAAATATATATGATATATATGTATTAGCAAATGTATATATGTTAGCAACCAAGGAGCACGGAAATAATGATAAATAAGTTTAATTTTTTCTTCTGGGTTTGTGTAAAAGGATTTGTTATCACAAAGGGGAACAGAAGAGGCTTGTGAATTATTGCCAGTGTTACATTTCTTTACTTATGGTGGTGATTTTGTCATGTGCATTCACTTTACAAATATCCATTCAATTGAGTGTATATGTTTATGTATTTTGGTAATAGTTTACAATTAATATCCTTAAATATTTTAAAGGAAAACCAAAAAATTCAAAGATTACAAAAAATATAAACTAAAATATGCTAGAAGTTTTCCCTGAAAATGTACCCCTGAATTAATTTTCATAATTCCACTGTCCAAATTCTGTAACTTCCACATTCTTCTTTCTAGTGGTCAAGTAAAGAAATGTCACCTCCAATTAGACTTTAACTTCTCATCAAGTAAGGCAGATATCAAACAGAAAATGGATCCTTTGCAATCTATTGTAAATATTTATATTTAGCAACATTTCTTGAGATGAGAACTCATCTTCTGTTCATTTTTCTATCCTGTATTCTGCCTAGAAAATATAAATAATATAAATAATTTTTTTGTTGTTGGAGAAAGTGTTACTTATTTCTAATCTAAACACCTAGGTTTCTTAATGCAGATCATTTATATCCAAACAACACTCTTCATATTCCTTTTTCTTATTGCAAAATAGGGGTAAATAAAGTTAACTATATTTACAAAGCAGTTTATTAATACATATTGTAGCATTGTCTATTAGAACTGTATGCAAATAAGCCAATTTTTAAAATATTTCCAGAATTATGGATTATCTTATTTATACACATTTTTAATTGAACCACTAGCATTGCATTAGAAAGATATTCTGGGTTGACAAAAAGCCAGTTCCAAGTTTGCTGTGAATTGAAGTTCTGAAGTTTTGTGAGAATGCTAGCATGCTGGTTCAGGGCTCCAAAACTTACATTTCTCCAGATGGAGCATTGTTAATATTCTGGATTTGTGGCATTGCACTATTTTGAAACAAATAAAGTGAAGCAGTAAAAAGTAAGTTTGTTTGCCATATGGCTGTTTATTTCTGTGTGTAGAGCCTAACTGTGAAATATATGGCTCCTCAATATGGGATAGCCACATATTCACACCAGCACACCTGCTTTTAGTGAGAGGAATTTTTCTTTTGATGACATTAAATTCACAGCATCATGATTCGAATAATTTTTCTCATCATTTATGGGACTGGGGAGAGGTCTGGCTTATAAAACATGGAATATTAGATTATATATTGGTAGCTTTTACCCTTTAAAATATATGTATAATTTAGATATGCAAAAGAGCTGTTTTAGGTAAGTTAAAGAATATGACAGATAGGCATGAGACTGCTAAAACTGTGAGGGAGGCTTGTATTCTAATTCTACCTGTGACAGGGATTTCTCATGTAGCCCTGGGCAGGGAATGACATTTCTATACCTGATCTATTTTACCTTTATAATTGGAATTTAAATAATAGAATCACAAAGTTATAGATTTCTCAAAATTTTATCTAGGTTTGCCTCCAGGAAAAATACAACGAAGATACCAAAAAAGAAGCATTTTCTACTCTCAAAAGAAACAACTTCTTTTTCCTAATCAGTACAGTGCTGCCTTTAGGGTCAGGGATCAACTTGTTCTTTAGAACTCACTTTCTCTTGTCCTACTGGAAAGTCAAAATAAGAGTGACCCCTTACAAACCTACAGAGGATTTTAAAGTGCTGCTTTCAGGCTATAATAAGAGGAAAAAAGACTCTACTAGGACAAATACTCTCTGTGTAGGTCTTCACCCAACACTCTCAGTCCGTCTCATACCTATAAACTTCTCAGATACAACTCTTTACATTTGATGGTGATTTGCAATGTCTTATATACATCTTTCATCAGTTCTTTCATAAAAATCTTGTTTTATTACATAAACTTTTCAATCCTCTCATGAGATTTCAACCTTAATATCTCTAAACTCTGATAGAACAACCCGTCAACAAGTACTAATTAATTATATACATAACTTAAAACCTTGAAGTAAAAATATTTGTTGAATCTATAACATTTAACACAAAGCATATATTAAATATTGTTTATTACCTAACAAAAATGTGACTCATATTTTAGAATATTAGAATCTCTCAGAGAAATATCACTAATGTATGAAAAGTATTCTTAAAAAACACTGTAAAAAATAAGACAAATTACTTTCTTTTCATACTGTTACTTGTTTTTACAATTCCTGTTTAAATTGTTTTTCCTTACAATATTTTCAGTACTAGTCAGCTTTTAAGTTTCACCTTAATTAAAGTGTCTCATCAGAAACCTCATCAATACAATTATCTCATCAATGCGATTATCTCCAAATTTTTTTTTAATGTTTTTATTGAAGAATTCTGGCCCACTGATGTTTGTTTTGTTTTGTTTTGTTTTTTATTTTGAGTTGGAGTTTCAATCAGTCACCCAGGCTGGAGTGCAGTCGCATGCTCACAGTTACTGCAGCCTTGACCTGCAGGGCTCAAGTGATCCTTTTGTCACAGTCTTCCAAGTAGCTGGAGCCAGAAGCACATACCACCATGCCTGGCTCCAGCTACTTGGAGCTAATTTTTTTAAAAATTTATTGTAGAGACGAGGTCTCCCCAAATTGCCCAGGCTGGTCTCGAACTGCTGGGCCCAGGAAATCCACTTGCCTCTGCTTCCCAAAGTGCTGGAATTAAAGGCATGAGCCACCTTGCCCAGCCTACACAGGTGTTTTATTAAAGCATCTGGAATAGGTTCTACTTCCTGATTACCAGGTCTAAGCAGTGTTATTTCATTGAAATAGTAAATAAAGATGGGTGCAGTGGCTCAAAACTATAATTCCAGGACTTTGAGAGGCCAAGGCAAGAGGGTTGCCTGAGCCCATGGGTTCAGGACCATGCCTGGGCAACACGGTAAGACCTCATCTCTACAATAAAAAAAAAAAAAAAAATTAGGTGGGCATGGTAGCACAAGCCTGTAGTTCCATCTACTTGGAAGAATGGCCTGAGCCCAACAGATCGAGGCTGTGGTGGCCGGGAGTGTCTGCCACTGCACTCCAGCCTGGGCAACAGAGTGAGACTCCAACTCAAAAAAAAAAATAAAATCCACCTCCTCAGGCCTGGCGCGGTAGCTCACGCCTATAATCCCAGCACTTTGGGAGCCCAAAGTGAGAGGATTGCCTGAGCCCACAGGTTCGAGACCAGTCTGGGCAAATTAGTGAGACCTGATCTCTACAGTAAATCCAAAAGCTAGTCGGGTGTGGTGGCACATGCCTGTAGTTCCAGCTACTTGGAAAGCTGAGGCAGAAGGATCGCCTGAGCCCAGCAAGTTGAGGCTGCAGTGACCGGGAGCAGGCCACTGCCCTCCAGCCTGTGTGACAGAACTCAAAAAAAAAAAAAGAATAAATGAGAAGCTCAGTGAAACAGTACATTAGTTTTCTAGAGAGTACATTTCTAGAGTTTTCTAGAAAGTACATTACCTTAAAACAATGAGAATTTATTCTCTCACATTTCTGGAACCTAGAAGTCAAGGTATCTGTAGGAGATAGGGTTGATTACTTATAGGGCAATGAGGGAGAATCTATTCCATGGCTTCTTCCTAGCTACTGGTGATAGCTAGCAATCCTTGAGATGCATCCAATCTCTGCCTCCATTTTCACATGGAGTTCAACCTGTGTCTCTGTGTCCCCGTGGCTGTCTTCTTATAGAAACACCAGTCATACTGGACAAAGAGACCACTTGACTTCGGTATAACCTCATCTTAACTAAATACTATACAATGAGTCTATTTCCAAATAAGGTCACGGTATTCTGAACTGAGGGTTAGGATTTCAACATATCTTTTGGAAGGCACAATTCAATCCATAACAGATATACATTCTAGTTAGTATGATGTCAGAAAGCAGGAATTCTGACAAAGCACTCATATATGTCATTGAAAGAGCAATATATACCCTACCAGTTCAATACAAACTTCTGATCTTACTTAGTAATTGATTTTTAAACAGACTTGCTAAGTGGAAGGAGAAATGAATTGGTTCCAATAAATCAATCACTCTGATGTAAGTTTAGGTAATGTGCATTGTCGAAGATCCATTTGGTTTTTGTGCACCTGAACAGCAGCTTAAATTATGTTGTGATTCAAATTCACATACATTACTTTCAAGCCCCTTTAAGGGGTAAAAAGTTATGCAATTCTCTTTAAAATGTGGTACATATGACTTGCTATTTAATAATGAGGTACTGTGATAGGAGCTTACCTTTGGTTTTTCTTGCCATCTGTAGCCTTGAGTGTCAGGTCAAGGGATCGATGTGGAGATTCTGCAAGTTTCCAAATGCCAATTCCATTGAGCTACCTATAGACTGAAAAAATAAGCATAAGGGAGTTGAGAATCTACTGAGCCTCCTCTGAGACCCATCTAAACTAAAACTCATCACTATAATCTCCATAGTGGTAATCTGTAAATAATCAGGGAAAACTTGCGGCATATAACATATAAACCCTTGTTATCAAGAAAACTGAGTTTCCTTCTCAAACACGGAATCGCAGAACTTCAGGCTGTCAAGAAATGTGAGCAATTGGAGATAGTATTCTGTTTTCAAGCCCACAAATTACATTGTCACAGTTTCATGGATGCCAGCAGATGGCAAGAGAACCTGTAATCAGAAACAAATGATTTTGTTACTCAAAACAAACTGAAAAACATAAGCTTTTATTTGCATTGGTTTCCATGGTCTATAATTTCCACAGGACCATGAAGAGTGACCAAGGTAGATGTGCATGCAGTGGGTTTGCACTTCAGTTAAAGAACACCAAGCTTTTCTTATATGTTGCAAGCAAACCCACATAGCCTTTGTCCAAGAAGAAAACAGTATCTTTATTATCCTGGTCAGGAAAAAAAAAAAAAAAAAAATCTGTCATCTGTCCCAGAAGAAGGCGCCATCTTTATTTCATGGTTTCTTGCTATATAAACATTCTTATATCCCAAATCTGTCTATACCTCTGCTCAAATGATTTGCCAATAAAAGGAAAGACTCACAGAGAATTGTCTCCCAACACATGTATGAACTGGTTTAAGCCTGGGAAAGGAGTGGCAGGTAATTGTTTCCAAAGGCAATTATTTTAATCAGGTTTTTGCTAAGTAGACTCAGAAAATTTCTCATAATATAGTTAGAGTCACTTTCCTCAGCCTGAACAATCATTAAATACAAAATTTCTTGTACCCCACATTTTAAATATAAAGATTTTAAAAATGCACACACACACACACACACACACACACACACACACTCTTCCTCTTTCAATACAGGCTTATAATTAAGAGTTAGAACTCTGGAGCTAATCTGCCTGGATTAGATTTTCAGTTCTGTCACTACTAACCCTATCGCTCATTAGCTGTGTAACTTTGGGCAAGTTTCTTCACCTCTTTGATTCTCAATATTTTCATCTGTAAAACAATCTCCTTTATATGATTATTATTGTGGTACAGAACATGCATGTAAATGTTGATTGTTATTATCATTATTATTCAGAAAAAGATTATCTGGGAAGGATATAACAGAATCCTTACGAGGATAAGAAGGTCAATAGTTTCTAAAAGACCCACTCCTCTAAAACACTGATTGAGAAGTACTGCTCTAGGCTAGAAATCAAATGCTGTCTGAGGCACTGGACAAGTCACATTTAGGTCTGTGAAGGAAAACAAATAGTCTAGTCTATTTAGGGCTCCAAATAGTCCTTACAGGCCTGACTTCAGAGCAGATTCCTGGAGCATGACCTCTTGATTGCTGACCTTTTGTTATAGATTAACTTCCTTTCTTATTTTCTAGTACCCAGCTCAGACCAGATGGCACCTGAATAAGAGATTTTCTTGACTACTACATCCTTAGTATGGAATGTTAAATATACTCTTCCCCCAAAAGAAACACTGCCTATAACCAATCAATTTGTTGTAATTATGGCCGGGCTCGGTGGCTCAGCCTGTAATCCCACGCCCACGGGTTCGAGACCTGCCTGGGCAGCAAGACCTCATCTCTACAATAAATAAAAAAATCAGCTGGGCGTGGTAGTGCATGCCTGTAATTCCGGCTACTTGGAAGGCTGAGGCGGAAGGATCACCGGAGCCCAGCAGGTCGAGGCTGAGGTGGCCGGGAGCAGCCACTGCACTCCAGTCTGGGGGACAGAGTGAGACTCCAACTCAAAAAAAAAAAAAAAAAATTGCTGTAATTATGAACTAACTTTGTGTTGAAAATAGTGAAATCTTGTCAAGCTTCTCCAGCCTTTGCCTATACAGACGACCTTCAAGCCTAACTATTTGGAAGCACTGATTGATCCCATCTTTCTGGAGTCTGTTTCTCCCAGGTGGCCATCCTCAAGCTCTGCATTAGAATAAACTCAATATTTAATTTAAAAATACAAAATTTCCAGTAAGCTCGTTTTTATGGATATATTTAGCCTGACACAACTTGAATCCACCTATAGAATACATTTCCTCACTTATTGTGTTTCTGGTGATAAAAGTTAATAAGATTTTGCAATGATTTTGGCATTTAAGCAACTCTAGCAATCTTTCTAGACATGGGATAATCTCATGCTATGAATCTAGAAGCAATAAGGAGTTTTGGAAGTGAAACTTGAGAAAAACATGCAACTTGAGGGATTAAACATTCTCAGATGTACTTAAATCTGATCCAAATTTGCCATTCCTAATCTTAGGTTATCTCTCCTTTCCAGTTAATTTTCTCATCTTAACATTTGGTCTGGCTGTGAATTTGACTTGCAACTTACTCTACCCATTAACTTGAGTTTAGCTCTGCTCTTCAGCAATGAATAAACAGAGATTTAAAAAATGAAGAAAGACAAAATGAGAGATTATTTTAAGGTATTAAGCACTCTGGTTCTCTATTCTTGCCCAGAATGACATAAGTTTATGCCCCTGAGCTTATAATATACTTTTAGCAAACTATCCCAGTAAGATGGCAAAGAATCCCACTAACCTTGTTGTCATCATTATCAATAGACTTGTAGGGGACAATAGCTGTTCCTTTAATCACCACTTTATCCAAGGCAAACTCATGTGATAATATATATAATTATTATGCCACTGGATGCCAAAGATCTTATTTTATGTTTGCATGAATGCTATCAATATTTAATTTTTAGCAGGTGATCAATTTGTCTCTACTCTCCATCTAGAGGTCTGTTTCTTAGCACCAGGATCTAAAAACTCCATCAGGGTTCAGTCAAGAAAATGGAAACAACTCAAATTTGCCATAGATGAAAATTAATGCAGGGAATTTTTAACAGAGATAACTGAATTGCTGAGAACACGAATCTACAATGGGTGGAGATACAATAGTGTCTTGAGACATTGCCCAAGTAAAGGAATAGTCAATCACCTCCTCCTTCTCAATCTCAGACATCCTCTTAGTACCAACTAGTGGTTGAAACTAGTTTGAAATAGTTTGCAAGGGAAACCTAGAAATGTGGTTGACTTCAGAGTATAAAGTAGAATGTAGCAGATAGAATAGTACCCCCACCATATCCAAAACATATTCACAATTAATCTGGCAAATGGAAATTAAGATTGCAGATGGGATAAAAGTAACTAATCATCTGACATTAACATAAGGAAATTATCCCAGATCATGTGGGTGGGGCCAGTATAATCACAAGGTTTCTTTAAGTGTGGAGGAGTCAGGCAGAGTAGTTAAGTCAGAGAAGATATGAGGAAAGAAATAAGTTTGAATTGAGTAAGTGAGAATTCAACCCACTGTTGCTGGCAATGAAGATGGAAGAAAGACATAAGCCAAAAAATACATGCAGTCACTGGAAGTTAGAAAAGACAAGGAAATATATTCTCTTCTAGAGCCTCCAGAAGGACCACAGCCCTACCAACACATTGATTTTAGCTCCGTGTGACCCATTTTAGGATAGCAAACTTTGAAATTGTAAAATAACAAGTTTGTGTTGTTTTAAGCCACTAAATCTGTGGTAATCTGTTATAGTGACAATAGAAATCTAATGATCAGAGCAAGTACAAATGCAATATAGATATGTGTGCCAACAGGCAAATAAACTGCACTTTTAATACATATAATTTCTAAAGTATCAGTTTACAATATTTGTGCAGCTGAAGAAAGTGCCAGATCCTTCAATGTACAAATCTCAGGATATGCATAAACTCTACTAGATTTAACCCCTTTTTAACTCACTAAATTAATTATATCATCCTAAAATTAAAACTGTATTAATAAATTTGAATTTATTTTAAAAATTAATATTTTAAAATAATTTAAATTTGTGTATATTGTATAATCCTGCTTTAGAATGACTTGTATTCAAGAATGTGAGGTCTGCTCTAAACATTTTATCAGAATTAATTATAGTAAGAATAGGATATTATAAGCAAGAACAATTGGAACAGAAAGCTCAGCTGAGAAGATAAAAATTTGGGGATTGCATCAAGTTAGGGGTACAATTTAACTTCTACACATTAGGAGATGTAAAGCTATTTTTTTATTATTTAGATAGGTTAGCTCAGAACTTAGGCCATCAAACAAATCTAGATCATATGGAGAAGATTCAGGCCTAGCTTGAATGGACACTGTCATTATTCAATTCAAAGATATAATTTGTGCAGGAGGAGGCTCAGGCCAAGTTACCAAGTTAGATGCTTAATATACAAGTTAAAAGTTGTGTGCTCAGAGTATGTATATATCACTGTAAGGTTGTAGAACTCTAAGCAAGAGAACATGGAAAGAAGTGGAAACAGTTATACAAGTCCCAATAGACGATTTTATTTAGAGAAAGCCAAGTACAAAACCAACCAACCAACCAAACAAACAAAATAGGTAATAGAAGATAACAAAAAATACAGTAGAAAATTAGACAACCAGACACAACTTTTCAGGTTCCCCCGAAATTAAGTGGTTTCAGTAATCAGCCCAGTTAGAATAAATGTGTGGTTTTTTTTTGGTCTTTTAAAAAGTAGTCTTGTGGTTGATAAAATGAATCCACAGTACAAATTGTTTTCCAGAATAAGATAGGTGCAGAGATTTGTTGCAGAAAAAGGAATGTTTAATCTGGAAATAATTGGAGTACTAATAAGAATGTATTTTATTATCTTATTTATGTAGTCAACAGATACTTAAACATCTATGACATTGCAGTCATTATGCTATACCCTATAAAAAGATATTTATATTTTAGTAAATGTCTTTAAGAAATGTATAGTTGGTTAATATAGGTATCTAAATTAGTCTTAACCATCCTATAAATTATTTCTTTCACAGACCTAAACTATGATTTATATTTGTTGTAGTTTAATTATTGTATTCTGTACAAAATTCAAAATTATTGTATTCTGTACAAAATTCAAACAGTTGTTCACTACAACCCAGATCATCATCATTCAATACAGAAGAGCTTTTAAATTTTTCCCAATATTATTCAACAATCAGTCATATTTTCTATTTTTATCTTTTTTTTTCCTTTTTTTTTTTTGAGTTGGAGTCTCACTCTGTCTCCCAGACTGGAGTGCAGTGGCCGCTCCCGGCCATCATGGCCTCGACCTGCTAGACTCCAGTGATCCTTCTGCCTCAGCCTTCCAAGTAGCTGGAATTACAGGCATGTGCCACCACGCCCGGCTGATTTTTTGATTTATCATAGAGATGAGGTCTCGCTGCCCAGGCGGGTCTCGAACCCACAGGCTCAGGCAATCCACTCACCTCAGCCTCCCAAAGACACTGGATTACACGCTGAGCCACCGAGCCCGGCT
Organism: Carlito syrichta; assembly: GCF_000164805.1. Lineage (NCBI taxonomy): Eukaryota > Metazoa > Chordata > Mammalia > Primates > Tarsiidae > Carlito > Carlito syrichta. The sequence goes on from NW_007259470.1 coordinate 826,727, forward strand.
TTTTTTTTCTTTTTAACAAGCTATCTCAATGTTCTGTATGTCTCACTTGGGTTTTGGAACTTAAAATTACATGAAAGAAAACTTGCTTATATCATATATAATATTGGATTATAACAATCAATTCTAAATACAGAACATGGTTCATAACCTGTGTAAAAGGTTAAATAATGTGCCTGCATTTTTGCTAATAAGTCTTTGCAGTATATCTTAGAAAATAACATTGAAAACAGAATCTTGCAGGCAGGAAGGCTTACAGTAGAAATCTGTAGGCTTTCTCAGATTTAGCAGGTTAATTCCAGAGTTAGTACTCCCTTGTGATATCTTAGCATTTTAACATGTTAAAGATAAAACATATTTAATGATCACAGGAGAGAATGAAATTACAAAAGCAAGCGCATTTACAATCCCTTCCTATCCTATTTTCTGGTTTAGCTAGAAAACTGGAGTAAACACCTGTGTATATATTGTAATTTAAAGGGTATGGGAATGTGATACTTCTAGATTAAATGATTTCATCTCCAATTAGCTATTCAGAAGCAGCGTGGATGCAGATTTCAAGTGTTGAATGCTTCTGTTTTGCTTGTACTGGGTCATCTGAATAAAATCTGAAAGGACCAATCCAGTCAGGATAATCCAATTTACTTTTATATCTAATGTAAAGAGATATGTTATCTCTGAATTGCCTTATTGTTTACTAAGCCAGGATTACATTGCTATGTAAATATTTTCTGACTGAAACAGTTAAATATGCTAAAATAATTGAAGAGTCTATACTAAATCCTTTATTAATTAGGCCATCAAATCTCTATCAATCTTAACTCACTTATCACGTTAAAAAAACTCATGCACAGAAACAAAGATACAGAGTTAGAATTTTGGCAAATTACCACATTCTTTCTTTACGTTTGTTATTGCCATAAGAAAGAAATTAAGGTAAATTAGTTTAACTATAACAAAATCACAGGGAGATTTGTCCGGAAAAAAGTACTGATATTTGTCCCAGGAAAACGTAAAGATCAAACCCTGAGTTTGGAATACAGAACTCAAAACAGCTGACCTATGCAACATTATAACTATACTTAAATAACAGGTACAAAATATTTTAGTAGTGAAAAATCAGTGGAGGCACTGATGAAGGGGGAATGGATAGAGATAATTTGTCTAACATATGAATAGTTTCCAGTAATTCTATTTTTATTAAAAATAGAAACACTGTGTCAAACTAACCAAAATAATTTGGAGGCATTTTATTTATACTGTGCGAACTAAAGATAGAGAAATAGTTTTATATTTGAATTCAAACTTGTCATGTTATAGCCTCAAGCACAATAAAATCCAACATACTATATTTTGAGCAATTTGAAAAAAAATCATATTATTTTATCAAATAGGGTAAGTTTAAAGTCTGAGTTAGTTTATGCCAACATCACAATTTAATTAATACTAATTATTATTTGGGCTATGTTTACTTAATAAATATCATGAAATATTGGAGTTGCTAATTGACAAATAATAATATAATGCTCTTTGAATAAACAATTCCTTGACATGGCATTCTTCAGGTAATGCAAGTAACTGCTCTGAGTCATAGACATAATTATCATGCATTTACTATGTACAACTATGAGGGCAAAAAGTCTTTCAAATACAGTTAAGGGAAAATTAATTAATGCAAAGAGTCGCAGTTAAGGATTTAATCATTACCCCTGAGTTACAAAAGATAACATTAATTGATCCATCACTAATAGTCACTCCCAACACACATAAATATTCTCCACAACTTCTCAATGTATATCCAAGGACTAAGGTGTTCATAAATGTTATATTAGGAAGTTTTTACTTTATAATGCAAACCATGACTGTGACCCAAAGCAAGAATATACAATACTTTTCTGTTGGATATTCAGTCACTTTCATTCCCTTTGATGCTCTTTCTTCACTTTCAGGGAAGGAGCAGAGGGAGTTCAGGTTTGTGGCCTGCTCCCCTGTTGTCCTTCATTCTACAGTCACTGAAAACGAGATGAAACCTCAACTGCTCACTAGTGCACACACACACAATCCACTGGCTTTCATCAGTAACTTTTCTTCTTTATGAAAGTTTCTATCAGAGAGCAGTGCACCTTATTATACAGTCTATCCAGCTTCACTCACCATGGTCTGGTGTGAAATGAGGAATTGCAGAAAATTCCACAAAAGATTTCTTCATCTGTAAGATCCTCACATGAGTTCTTTTCCTTTACAGTGTTGAGGAGCAGCTAAAGCAAATGAGTCTCCATGGGCACGCAAGAATTGGTAGATCATAAAGTTTTCTATGGCCCTGATAACCTTCTTAGTTATTTCATTTTACCAGCAGAACTATTATGGAGTTGAGTCAGCATCTCCAGGATCAAAATAGGTGGGCCTAAATATTTGCCACTGGATGAAACTTCCCAAGAACAATGTGGAAATAATAACTCTTATCAATTTTGCTAATTTTTTTATTTTTGTTTTGTTTTTATAATGTACATATAAGTTTTCCCCAAAGATCTCAAAGTTAAAAATTCAGGATATTACTGTTTTATAATTGCATCAACTTTTTTTGATCTCATATAAAAAAAGTAAATACATGAAACAAAATAAAACAAAAACATGGCAACAATAATGCATAGATAAAAATAATAATGCATAAATAAAAAGGATCATATAATCAGTTTTCTTACTCTAAGAAGCATGGACTATAAATATATGATGAAAACTGTTAAATCTTTTGAGGAAATATTCACCTTTCTTAGAGCTGAAAAGGAAAATATATCTCTCTCATCTTATATTAAGACTTTGAAGTTCAGGAAGATTAGTAAAATAATCATAAGAAGTGCATCTCTAGGATTGTTCTTACAACTCCTAATGTTCTTTCTTCTAGGTATACTATACTATAATGTTGAAAAATATATATATATTTATTAATTTAACAATCATTTATTTATTAAATACATTTTATGTGCTAGGTACTCTTCTATGCAATGAGGATACAAATACAAAACAAAATTTAAAAAAAAAACAGAGTCTTTATACTTAAGACTTAAACATTTATAACAGGAGATAGAAAATAAATGAATAGACAAATATACCATAGAATGACAGATAAGTACTATGACAAAAGCAATAAACTGAAGTCAATAATAGACAGTGATGAGGGATATAATGAATATAATTAATCTTCCTTCCTGAGAGGGGACAACAGAACAAAGACCCAGATAAAGTGAGAGTGCAAGCCATGCAAGTGTCACTGGAAAGTGGTATCAGGAAAGGAATGCAGTGAGACAAAGTTTCTGAAGTAAGTATACAAAGAACCACAAGGAGCTGAGTATACCTGAAGCAGGTAGTTCAAGAAAGAATGTGAAATAGACAGGCAATGGATGATACCTGGTCTTAGAGGCCATGGCTAGGACTTTAGATCTTACTTTGTACAAGACAAGAGGCATTATAAAGCTGGTGGAATGCTGTAATCAGATATATAATAATAGTAACTTGTAGCCCTGTGAATACACTATTGTGAGGCAAAAGTGAAAGCAAAAGAAAAACTAGGAGGGTATTGTGGTAACGTAAATAAGACAAAATAAGGACTTCACCTGGACTGAAAATGTTGGAGTTGATAAGAAAAAGAAAATTGTTCTTCATTATTTTAATAGCTATTTCTTAGATGAAATTGACAAAACAGAAAATCAAAGAATTTAAAATGAACAATTCAGTGTCATCTAGTACACTCACAATGTTACGAAATCACCACCTCTAACTAGTCCCAAGATATTTTCATAATATCAAGAGAAAATATTGTACCCGTTAAGTTGTTGCTCCCAACTTTCTTCTTCTCTTAGATGCTCACAACGACCAATATACATTCTGTCTCTGTGGACTTACTTATTCTAGATAATTCATAAATGGAATGATATGACAGATGACCTTTTATGTATGGTTACCTTCACTTAACATAATGTTATTAATATATATACTTGTGATAGACTGTATCAGTACTTCATTCTTTTTTTTCTTTTTTTTTGAGTTGGAGTCTCACTGTCACCCAGACTGGAGTTCAGTGGCTGCTCCCGGCCACCGCAGGCTCGACTTGCTGGGCTCCGGCGATCCTTCCGCCTTAGCCTTCCAAGTAGCTGGAACTACAGGCGCGTGCTACCACGCCCGGCTAATTTTTGATTTATTGTAGAGATGAGTTCTCAATTGCTAAATAACGTTCCATTGTAAAGATATACTACGATGCCCTTGTCTGGCCATGAGTTGATAAACATTTGGGCTTTTTCACCTTTTGGTTATTATGGATAATGCTGCTATAAATATTCTTGTACATGTATTTGTTTGAGTACTTCCTTTCAGTTATTCTGGAATATGTATATGTATATACATATCCAGTTATATGTATATAGGAGTGAAATATCTGAGTCACATGGTAATTCTGTGAGAAACTGCCAAACTATTTATTCCAGCAGTGGAATCATTTTACATTGTTATTGGCAATGTACAAGTGTTCAAATTTTTCACATTTTTTGCCAACATTTCTTGTTTTCTAAGTTTTCAGTTGGTTTAGCTTTTGTATTTTGTTTTTATTATAGTCATCATGGTGGGTGTGTAGTGGTACTCAATATGAGTTTTATCTACATGTCTCTAATTAATAATAATGTAGTCAATACCAGGCAAGATGGCCACCTAGAAGTAGCCAACTTGTGCCTTTTTCAAGGAGCAAATCAAGAGAGAGACCCCCAGCTTTTGGAGCAAGTTGAGATAGAGGATGTTCCCCACAACCCACAGAAGAACTGTGAGACCCACAGAGAGCAGGGAAAAGACAGAATGGGCAGCCTGTTTTGGAACCAGGAATCACTACTTCCTGTCTGGATTACATCGGAAATAGAAAGCAGCCTCTGGATGTGGGAAATGGTGAGCACAAGAAATTAGAAGCTTTACACTCCTGCCACAGACAGTCCCACACAAGAAACAGCCTGGATATGGTACAGCTGCACACTGCCAGAACCCACTTGGAGCTAGAAAGCCATTTGAGCTTTGAATGACTGCAGCCAAGCCATCCACTAAGAACTTGATCCCTACAGACTGTATTCTGTGACCAGCTCCCAGGCCAAGAGGAACTGGGAAGTCTAGATGCTTTTATTTGTCCAAGGGGCAAATTCCACCAATGCTGGCAGTTTCTGTCAAGGACAACCTGCATGCACAAAGAGACTTGGTTACTAAATGAGTCCTTGAGTTTTGATTTGAGTTCTGGAAAGGGAGGGGAAGTTGGGAGGAACCCTGTCTTGTTGGCAACTCCTTCTTCCCTGTATGAACTCTTGTACAACAGAGACAGCTTAGCGATTACTGTAGTGCTGTCATAGTGGCCAGGGGCTCCTTTCTCCTCACATTTCCCACTGGGGTGGTCATTTAAGCACAGTGGTGGGGAGCTGGAAAGCAGTTCAGTCTGATTTAACCCTCCCTGACCAGATTTCTCCCCTCAACCTCCCTTGACAGCCCAGAGATGGGGGAACTTTGGGAGTTCCCATAGCCCTGCCCTTCAGGTTGTCTGTGTGCTTCTGTAGAGCAACAAAAGCCAAGTAAAAAGTTACAGTCATCACTGCAACCGGCTGTCTTCTCCAAGCACTTCCTCCTGGCCAGAGATCAACTAACAGAGGCGTTACAACATTTAAGACAATAATATAGCCCTTAAGAAGGAGATAAAGACAAAGCCCCTGTCCTGTACATCTCTCAGACTAGTTCATAGATTGAATCATCAGAGAACTTCTCCAGAGATTCCTCCAGAAATGACGGTTACCAACTCTCCATAGAATTTAATTCTTTTTTTTTTTTTTGAGTTGGAGTCTCACTC
>NW_007259470.1:832744-840317 GCF_000164805.1 Carlito syrichta
CCTGCCCAGGCGGGTCTCGAACCCGCAGGTTCAGGCAATCCACTCACCTCAGCCTCCCAAAGGCGTGGGATTACAGGCTGAACCATCGAACCCGGTAGAATTTAATTCTTGCGCCTTCACAACACTGGATCCCTTGCAAAGCATAATCTGTCACCAGATGAACTCTGGCAACCTCATAGGGTAGCTAGACCCAGAAGAACAGCAGAACTCACAGTGGTTCGGTCCTCATGGATTGCTACTCTTAGGGGATGTGGGAATACACCACAATGGGGGAGCATGATGGGGGACAAAAATTAGTAAAGACCTTAGTAAATCCTACTAGGAGCTTCCCCAGCGGCCTCCACCACAATGGTTTTATCTATCTATAGTGGCAAGGCATACCACCAACTTCTCCAGTTGCAACTAGTTCTCACCCATAAGTGCCTTCCCACAGCCTGAGGTGTCAAAGCTTCAACTCAGAGAGAAGTACTGGAAAAAGTGAAGAGCATACCATGCTACTGGGGAACAAGATGAGCTTCACTAATTTTCTGGCATTTAAGACACAATAGACAGTGAACATATCCAATATTTGCTACTACAATTGACACCTGAGAAAGCCAACATACAAAGAATCTCTATAACTATGAAACACATTCAGAGCCTATACTATATGGAAAGCACCAATAGCTAAAACTAGATGAGTTTAAAGTATACGTATTAAAGTCACATTTTTAAGGGAAAGAAACAAAACAAAAACAAATGAAAATTGAATAAAAAGCAAACTTGATAATGAGAAGGAATAATCTACCCAAATGAGAAAGAACAAGAAAAATAATCTCGACATGAAAAAAAAAACGCAGAGTTTTTCAGTTGTTTCAAAAGACCGAACTAACTATCCAGTAATACATCTCAATGAGAATGAAATCTTTGACATTCCAAGATAGAATCAAAAAAGCTGATTATGAAATTGTTTAATGATATCCAAGAGAATACTGAAAATGAGCATAAAGAAATTTTTAAAAATTAGGACATGGATCTAAAGAATTCTTAAAAGAGATAGATACCTAAAAAAGAAAAATATTAATAATTTAAACTTCTGGAAAGACTAACTTAGTGAGGTACAAAATTCAGTGAAATGTTTTAATGGTAGACTGAACCAGATAGAAGAAAGAATCTCAGAACAAGACTTTCAAAAAACCCAATCAGACAACAATAAAGAAAAAAGAATGAGGAAACTGGAGCAAAGTCTTCAAGAAATGTGGGATTACATAAAACATTCAAACTTAAGAATTATAGGTGTTTCTAGGAAGAAGAGAAAACTGCAGGTTTCAAAACTTTATTTGAGGGAATAATTGAGGAAAACATCCCTGGCCTTATCAGGGATTTAAACATTCAGATACAAGATGCTAAAAGAATCCCTAAAAGATTCATTGCAGAAAGGTCATACATGAGACATATACTCATCAGGTTATACAACGATAATGTGAAAAAGTGTTCTAACAGCAATGAGACAAAACCATTAAATAACTTATAAGTGTATATTTTTAGACTAACAGTAAAATTCTCAGTAGAAACCCTACAAGCCAGAATGGATTGGGACCCTATCTTTAGTCTCCTCAAACAGAATAACTGTCAGTAAAGGAGTTTATATCTTACAAAACTAAGTTCCATAAATGAAGGAGAAATAAAGCCTTCTTCAGACAAATAAACATTGAGGGAATTTGTCACCACAAGATCAACTCTACAAGAAATATGCAAAAGAGTTCTACATATTGAAACAAAAGGTTGAAATACAGCAGTAGAAAAATACTAGAAAGTATAAAGCGCACAGAACTTATAGAATACCAACAAAAGAGAGAGAGAGAACAAAGAGAAAGAGTAACCAAGTAACAACCAGAATGATGAGTGGAGCATTACCTTACATATTCTTACTAATCATGAATGTAAATGGCCTCAATGTACCACTTAAAAGCTGGAGATAGGCAGAATAGATTTAAAACCCACAGTCCAAATATCTGTTGCCTTCAAGAGTTCCACCTAGCACACAAAGACTCCCATAGACTAAAGACTAAAATATATATATATTTCATACAAATGGAAACCAAAAGCGAGCAGGATTGGACATTATCATAACAAATAAAATAACTTTACATTAACAAAAGTGAAAAAGACAAAGAAAGTTATTATATAGTGATAAAGGGGCCAATCCAACAATAAGATATAACAATTTTAAATATATATGCACCTATTATCAGAGTTCCAAGCTTTATAAAACATATTCAACTAAACCTCAGAAAGGAGATGAGATAGGCAGGGAGACTTCAACACTCCACTGACAGCAACAGAAAGATTATAAAGGCAAAAAGTCAACAAAGAAACATTAGAGTTAAACTAGAGCCTAGAGCAAACGGACCTAACAGACATCTACAAAACATTCTATCCCAAAGCTACAAAAAATATATTTTTATCAGCACATGGAGCATTATTCAGGACAGACCATATGATAGGCCACAGATCAAGTCTCAATAAATTTTAAAAAATTAAAATTATACCAAGTATCTTCTTGAACTACAGTGGAATAAAACTAGAAATCAACTCCAAGATGAACTCTCCAAACCAAACACGCACATGGAAATTAAACAGTTTGCTCCTGAATAATCCTTGGGTCAACAATAAAATCTGAATGGAAATTTAAAAATTGCTTGAAATGAATGTTAGTAATGACAAAAGTTATCAAAACCTTTGGGATACAGCTGAAGCTGTACTTAGAAGAAAATTTATAGTGCACAAAATTCACAATAAAAACTGAAAGATCACATATTAACAGCCTAATGTCACACCTAAAGGAGATTAAAAAAACATGAACAAACCAAACCTCAAACTAACAGAAAAAAAAAGAAGATTGGAGCAGCGCTAAACCAAATTGAAACAAACAAACAAACAAACAAAATACAAAAGAGCAAAGAAACAAAAGGTTAGTTCCTTGAAAAGCTAAACCAAATGGATAGAGCACTAACTCGATTAATTAAAAAATAAAAAATAAGATTCAAAATAGCTCAATCAGAAATGAAAACGAAGACCTTAAAACTGATACTATGGAAATACAAAAGATCATCCAAGATTATTATGAGTAACTCTATGCAAACAAACTAGACAATCTAGGGAAATAGATAAGTTCTTGGAAACATACAGCCCCCTAGCCATAATTCAGGAAGAAATAGAAACTCTGAGCAGACCTATAACAAGTAGCAAAAATGAGTCACTAATTAAAAGTTTTCTACCAAAAATAGACAAGTAAATTAAAGTCAGAACCCAACAAACTCACAAGTGAATTCAACAAATAACTGGTACCAATTATACTAAAGCTATTCTATAAGATTGAAAAGGAGGAGTTCTCCTTAACTTATTCTACGAAGCCAGCATCACCCTAATAACAAAGCCAGGGAAAAATCACACACAAAAAAGAAAACTACAGACCAATATGCCTGATGAACATAGATATAAAAAGTCACAGCAAATACTGGCAAACTGAATTTAACAGCACATTAAAAAAAAATAAAATCCACCACAATCAAGTGAATTTTTATCTCAGGAGTGCCCAAATGGTTTAATATAACCAAGTCAATAAATATGATTCACCATATAAACAGAATTAAAATTAAAGATAATATGATCATTTCAATAGATGCAGAAAAAGCATTTGATACAATATATCTCTTCATGATAAAAACCCTCAGCAAAATAGGCATAGAAGGAACATTCCTCAAAATAATAAAAACCCACAGCCAATGTCATCCTGAATGGAGAAAAGTTGAAAACATTTCCCCTCAGAACAGGAACATAGGATGTTCATTTTCACCAGTCCTATTCAAAATAATACTGAAAATTCTAGCCAGAGCAATCAGGGAGGAGGAAGAAATAAAATGTATCCAAATTAGGAAAGAATAAATTAAGCTACCTCTATATGCTGATGATATATGATTGTATACCTAAAGAATCCTAAAGATTCTCCAAAAGATCCCTGGACTACATAAATGAATGTAGTAAAATTTCAGTACATAAAATAATCACACACAAATCAGTAACACTACTATATACAAATAATGACCATACTTAGATCAAGTTTTCAGTTTCATTTTCAATAGATGCCAAAAAGCTAAAATATCTAGGAACATACTTAACCAAGTAATTGAAAGATATTTACAAGGAGAACTAAAAAAACACTGATGAAAGAAATTGTAAAGGACACAAATGAGAAAACATCCCATACTTGTGGACTGAAAGAATCAACATTGTTAAAATGGCACTTTATCTAAAGTAATCCCAGATTCAACATAATCCCTATCAAACCAACAATGTCATCCTTCACAGAATTAGAGAAAAAGCAATCCTAAAATACCTATGGAACCAAAAATAACCAGAGTAGCCAAAACAATTCTAAGCAAAAAAATAAAAATAAAAAAAGCTATAGGTATCACGTTACCTGACTGACTTGAAATTATACTACAAGGCTATAGTAAACAAAACAACATGGCTTTGATATAAGAGGAGACACATGGTACAACAAAACAGAAAAGAGAATCCCAAAACAAACCCAAAAGCCTATAACCAACTGCTTTTTGACAAAGCAGACAACGATACACAATAGGGAAAGGACACACTATTCGGTAAATGGGTGCTGAGAACTTTGGATAGTCACATGCAGAAAAATGAAGCTTGATTCTTATCTCTCACCATATACAAAAATTAACTCAAGTTCAATTAAAAACTTAAATGCCAGACCTGAAACCACAAAAATCCCAGAGAAAAACCTAGGAAAAACTCCTCTGGACATTGGACTAGACAAATAATTTATGGTTAAGGCCCCCAAAGCAAATGCAACAAAAAGAACAATAAATATGTGAAATTTAATTAAACTAAAAAGCTTCTGCACAGCTATTGATAATAATAATCAACAGAGCAAATAGGCAATCCACAGAATGGGAGAAAATATTCCCACAAACTATATATCTGACAAAAGACTAATATCTATAATCTGCAAAGAAATCAAACAAATCAGCAAGAAGAAGCCAATAATCCCATTAAAAAATGGGTAAATAACATGAATAGACAGCTCTCAGAAAAAAATATAAAAATGAACAACAAAAGTATGAAAAAATGCTTAACATCACTAATCATCTGGGAATTGCAATTAAAAACCACAGTGAGATGCCACCTTACAGGAATCAGAATAACCATTGTTAGAAAAATAAAATAAAATAGATGGTACAGATGTGAAAAGGGAACAATTATACAGTCAGTGGGAGTGTAAACTAGTACAATCTCTATGAAAATCAGTATGGATATTTTTCAAAAAACTAAAAATAGATTTACCATGTGATCCAGCATTCCCACTATTTGGTATTTACTCAAAGGAACAGAGGTGTTATACAAAAAAAGATACCTGTCCTATATACATACATATAGATATAATATATATGTATATTATGTGTATATAGATATATACACACATAATATATATATATAAAATGCATACTATACAGTCATGAAAAAGAAATAATGTGTTTGGAGGCAACTTGGATGAAATTGGAGAACATCATCCTAAGTGAAGTAATGCAGGAATCAACAACCAAACACTACATATTCTCACTTAGAAGTGGTAGCTAAACTAAGCCACAACAAAGCTGTTTAGAATGGTATAATTGACATTGAAGATTCAAAAGTGGGAGAGTGAGAAGAGGGATGGGGATTAAAATTTACCTGTTGGGTTCAATGTGCATAGGTGAGGATGGAGGGTATGCTTAATGACTAAACATCGGCAGGCTCGGTGGCTCAACCTGTAATCCCGTGCCTTTGGGAGGCTGAGTTGAGTGGATTGCCTGAACCCGTGGGTTTGAGACCCGCCTGGGCAGCGAGACCTCATCTCTACAATAAATCAAAAAATCAGCCGGGCGTGGTAGCGCATGCCTGTAATTCCAGCTACTCGGAAGGCTGAGGCAGAAGGATCGCCGGAGCCCAGCAGGTCAAGGCTGCGGTGGCCGGGAGCGGCCACTGCACTCCAGTCTGGGTGACAGAGTGAGACGCCAACTCAAAAAAAAAAAAAAAAAGACTGAACATCTTCACCACTATAAAGTGTATCCCTTTAGTCAAAAATCATTTGTAGCCCCTAAAGCCTTTGAAATGTTAAAAGAAAGATTCAATACAAAATAATAATAACGTGGAGCATAATTTCCTGTGCTTCTTGTTCAGTGGTAAATCTTCATAGAAATAAGTGTACTCAAGACCCTGCTTCATCTTTTAATTGTGTTTTTGTCTTTTGATTGTTGAATGGTAAGAGTATTAATATATTCTGTATACTAGATTCTGATCAGATATTTATTAACAACCCTGTTCTCCCATTACATAGATTTTCTTTTCACTTTCTTAATAATGTCCTTTGGTTTTAAGAATTTTAATTTTGATAAATATAATTTATGCATTTTTTTTGTTCTTCATCTTTTTGTTATATCTATTGACAAACCCACTTTCATAAGATACCACCTAACTCCAGCTAGAATGGCAATTATCAATAACTCAAAAAATAACAGTTGCTGGAGAGGGTGTGGTGAAAAGGGAACACTCCTACACTGTTGCTGGGAGTGCAAACTAGTGCAACCTCTATGGAAAACAGTGTGGCGATTCCTAAAAGCTCTAAATATAGACCTCCCATATGACCCTGCAATCCCCCTACTGTGAATATACCCTGAAGAACTCAAATCACTCTATCAAAAAGATACCTACACATGTATATTTATCACAGCATTGTTCACAATAGCAAGAACCTGGAATCAACCATACTGTCCATCAAAAGAAGACTGGATTAAAAAAATGTGGCACATATACACGATGGAATACTATGCAGTCATAAAAAAGAACAAAATCATGAACTTCGCAGCAACCTGGATGGAACTAGAGTCAATAATACTGAGTGACCTCTCACAGAAACAAAGATCTGAGTATCACATGTTTTCACTCATATAGCGGACCTTGAACATCCATCTAATACTATAAGAAAAGGACTGACAGTGGTGGTAAACTATGGGGGGGGAGGGGAAGAGAGGTGGGATTAATAGTAGACAATATCTGTCTGATGACAGGGAGACACCCCTTATCAACAAGGGTGCCTGAACGAAACGTATTTGTATACCTAACCCTTAACTGTACCCCACAGTATCAAAATAAAAAATATTGATTAAGTAATAATAATAATAATATTTCTCCACAAATGTACCGTTAAAAAAAAAAAAGCTTTACTCTTTAGCTAGGTATGGTGGCTCATGTTTTGACTCATGCTCACAGTGCTATAGGAGGCTAAGGCAGGAGGATCGCTTGCAGCCAAGTAATTGAGAACAGCCTAGGAAACACAGATAGCCTCATCTCTACAAAAATAAATAAAGAAATAATGACTTACTTCTATGTATTTTTCTAAAAGATGTATGGTTTTAGTTATTATACTTAGATTGTTGATTCATTTTGAGTTAATTTTTTAATATGACATTAGGTAGATTCCCAACTGTATTTTTTTGCATGTGAATTTCCAGTTGTCCAAGTATCA
>NW_007259470.1:840337-935526 GCF_000164805.1 Carlito syrichta
AAGGGTGCCTGAACGAAACGTATTTGTATACCTAACCCTTAACTGTACCCCACAGTATCAAAATAAAAAATATTGATTAAGTAATAATAATAATAATATTTCTCCACAAATGTACCGTTAAAAAAAAAACAAAAAAACTTTACTCTTTAGCCAGGCATGGTGGCTCATGTTTTGACTCATGCTCACAGTGCTATAGGAGGCTAAGGCAGGAGGATCACTTGCAGCCAAGCATTTGAGAACAGCCTAAGAAATAATGACTTACTTCTATGTATTTTTCTAAAAGATGTATGGTTTTAGTTATTATACTTAGATTGTTGATTCATTTTGAGTTAATTTTTTAATATGGCATTAGGTAGATTCCCAACTGTATTTTTTTGCATGTGAATTTCCAGTTGTCCAAGTATCATTTATTGAAGAGATGATTATTTTCCCCATTAAATCATCTTAGTGCCCTTGCTAAAATTATTTAGTTAGAAATATGAGTCTATTTCTGGACTCTCAATTCTATTTTATTGATCTATATGTCTGTGTTAATGCCAGTGCCTCGCTATTTTGATTAAAGTAGCCTTGTAATAAGTTTTGCAATGGGAAATGGTGACTCCTCCAACATTTGTTTCATTTTATATATTGTTTTGGTAGTGTTGGACCCCTTGAAATTCCATATAAATTTTAGAAAAGATTTTCTATTTTTGCGAAACATGTCAATAGGATTTTGAAAGGAATTCTATTGAATCTATAGATCACTTCAGGTAGTATTAACATCTTAATAATATTAAATTATCCAGTTCATGAACACAGAATGTTTTTCCATTTATTTAGATCTTCTCTAATTTCTTCCACAATGTGTTTTAGTTTATAGACTACAAGATTTTCACTCCTTTAGTTAGATTTATTTCTACATATTATTTTTTAGATGATATTGTACATTGAATTGCTTTTTTAAGTTTCCTTTTAGAATAGTTCATTGCAGATATACAGAAATAAGACTGAGTTTACATGTTGATCTTGTATTCTGCAACTTTTACTGAATTTACTTATTGGCTCTAGCAGATTTTTTGAGGATTATTTGGGATTTTTCTACCTATGGAATCTAATCATTTGCAAATAGACATTGTTTTATCTCTTCCTTTCCAATTTTGATGTATTTTATTTATTTTTTTTAATCTAATAGTTGTGGCCTCGAGTACAATGTTGAATGGCAGCAGAACAAGTGGGCACCCTTGTCTTCTTGACTTCAGGAGGAAAACTTTGTCTTTCACCACCGAGTATTTCACTATTATATTTTTCAGCTCCAAAACTTCTATTTAATTTCATTACATGTAATATTTATTTCTTCATTGATATTTGCTATTTGTTCATACATTATTTTTCTGGTTTTCTCTATATCTTTGAGCATATGTGACAGTTGATTTAAAGTCATTATCTGTTAAGTCCAAAGTCTATGTTTTCTCAGGGATAGTTTTGTTAGTTTTTTTTCCTACAAAGTCATACTTTCTTGAGTCTTTGAATACGTCGTAATTTTTTTCATGCTGGACATTTTAAATATTATAATGTGGTAATATAGAAATCAGATTCTTTCCTCTCCTCAGGATTTGCTTTTGTCGCTTTCTCTGGGCTGAAGCTCTTTGATTTCTTTAATATCAGAAAGCCAAATAAGGAGGTGGGTCAAAGAGAAGAAGAAGAGAAGAGAAAGAGAAGAGAAGAGAAAGCGGAAGAGGAAGAGGAAGAAGAGGAAGAAGAAGAAAAAAGAAGAAGAAAATAAAATAAAATAAACAAATAATCAAAACCCAGTCTTTGCTGATGGCTCTCTGCAGAGCATACTTCCAACATGCAGGCCATTTACAACTCTGCCTTACTCTCCGCTGTTTGCACTATACCTAGAGATCAGCAAGAAGTAAATGTTTACAGTCTTTGAAGAACTTTTTGGAGCATGTATCCTACCCTGGGCATGATTGTGATTTTCTATAGTTTTCATTATACATTGGTGGATTTAAATGCACTAATTTTTGCCAAGCAACTATCTTTCCAACTTTTTCTTTCTAAACTGTTGTTCTATTGTATATCTTAATTATAAGTTTTGCCTTACAGTGTTCTGGGCAAAAGCTTACTGGTTTTCTATCATGAATGAATTCTAAGTTGGGCAAAACAAAGACAAGCAACTTGAGCGAGTCCTTCAGGTAATTCCACACAAGTTAGAACAAACTGTCCCAATTCTTTAAAGGTAAAGTTGGTTCTGTTCCTTCCAGAGTTGCAATGTTGAGCATATTAGATATAATTTTCAGAACCACTATTCAGCCAGTGAAGGCATGGGGCAAAGACAAGGAAAAGACAAAAAAATAAATTTCTGCCATTTAGATTTGCCTTTTTTTTTATTCACTTGGATGCTCTAAATTTTTGTCTATTTTCCAGAATTTTGACATAATCAGTTCTGAAATTTTATGCCTGATTTTTTTATGTTTCTGTGGAGGGATGAACTATTGGGGAAACTTCCTTTGCCAACTTTGCTAATGTCACCCCTTAAGATATACTCTCAAAGTACTATGGCAAGTTATTTTATTAGATAAGATAGGGGTGTGAGGAAAAAATTAAACAGCCAATTGTAACTTTTTTGGTCTGAGTAAATGGGTGAATACTTGTGTAATTTAATAGAATGGGGATTAGTGCAACAAATTTAAAGTAATTATTGTAAATTAAGTTGTAAATATGCTAAAGGTTAGTGATTAAATACCCACATGTAGAAATTGAATAGAGTAATGCATATACAAGTTTTGATTCAATTATTGCTTAGGGTTACAGATATCTTAGAAGCCATTATCATGTACACTATAAGCAAATAAATAACAAAAAACATTGAGTTAGGTCACTTAGAGAAGGGTGTAGCTAGAGAAGAAAATGTGTTCCTAAAAGATAATTTAGGGTATTTCACCATTTGTATGTTGGAAATTGAAAGATAATTCAACTAAAAGAATAAAAAGAAACAAAAAAGTGAGAAAGGAGAAAAACCAAGATATTATGGTGTCCAGAAACCAAAAGCAGAAACTACTTACAGGGAGAAGTAATTAGTTGTGTTAAATGCTACTAAGAGTTTAAGGATTACAATTAATCACTTTATCTGGTTATGTAGAGATCATTAATGTACTTGATATTTAGAAGACATAAGCTCAATTGACTTGGGTTCAAAAGAAATTTAAAACAAACAAAATGGAGACAGTGGATAACTCTTCAAGGAAATTTTGCAGAAAATGAGAAAAGAGACACAGTAGTAGCTAGAGAGGACTATAGAGTGAAGAACTTTTTCAATGTTTTCTAAGAAGGAGTACACAATATGATGCTGGAAAGCCAATGGAAATTTTGGAATCAAGGAAGAAAAAGTTAGGATTCAAAGAAGAGTAAATTACCTTATTTTAGATCATTTAGACATCATATATTATATAAGGAATTTTCTTTCAGAATTCTTTTATGTATGTAACTTATTTTTTTTATATTTTATATAAATGAGATCTTTTATATATTTTGAATTGTATAGAGTATGTATTAGATATTCACTATAATTTTATAAAAATTCTCACAATTATGTTAATGATCATCCCACTCTACTGATATACCAAAATGTATTTAATGATACTCCTGTTGAATATCTTTTTAAAAATTATTTTCTATTATCACTATAGTTGTAATATTCTCGTGTATATCTGTTTGTGAACATTTGTGAATATTCCTCTAAATTACATAGGTAAATTTGTGGAAGCAAAAAATAGATACAATTAAAACAAAAATTCCCTTTAAATGGATGTCTAATGGCATTCTGATAAAATATTATTTTTAAAAGGTATAGTTGATTATAAGATGCATTTAAAAAAATAATCAAAAGTAGACAGAAAATTTTGAATCAGAAGAGCAATAAGAAAGACTATACCACTCAATTATAATAGTATTTTATCAGTTTATGAATAGAAAGAGCAGAGCATAATATAAAATACAGAAATACCCCCAAGTCACTTAGTATAAAATAAAAAGATGTATCTTGATTCTGTAGGAATAGAGGAAAGCTTATAAAGAACTGATGCTGGAAAACTGAATAGCTGGTCATATGTAAAAAAAAAAAATCAAATTAAATTTGTTATCCATGCTGTTCATTAGAAAACTTTTCAAATGATCAGAGATATAGTTTTTAAAAACATGAAACTGTCAGGCATGGTGACTCACACCTATAATCCCAGCACTTTGGGAGGCCGAGCTGAGAGGATTGCCTGAGCCCACAGGTTGAAGACCAGACTGGGCAACTTGGTGAGACCTCATCTACACAATAAATCAAAAAAATTTGCTGGGTGTGGTAGTGACTGCCTGTAGTTTCAGCTACTTGGAAGGCTGAGGAGGAAGAATCGCCTGAGCCCAGCAGGTCAAGGTTGCAGTGACCATGAGTGTGCCGCCACATTCCAGCCTGGAAGACAGAGTAAGACTCCAACTCAAAAAAAAAAAAAAAAAAAAGGCATGTAACCATACAAGTACAAGAAACGTTGTTGAATAAAACAGTCCTATGATTTAAAATCTAGAAGTAATAAAGGAAATGACTGAATATATGTGAAATATTTGATTGGCAAAGAAAAAAAAATATAAGCAATGAAAAAAGACCAAAGACTAATTGAGAAGATATTTACAACTTATGTCACCCATAAAAGTCTAATATTCTCAATATGTACAGTGTGTACAGTGTGCAAACATCAAGAAGAACTAAGACCAACAACCCTATAGTAAAAAGGGCAGGAACTATAAATAGATTAGGAAAAATAATAATAACAATAATGATTATACATATAATAATACAAATAATATAGAATTCAGTCATACGAAAAGAAACTTGTCCTCATCCATAAGAAAAACAATGAGAGAAAATTTCCCAACTATAAAATTAACCAGCTGCACTCGGTGGCTCAGCCTGTAATCCCGCGCTTTGGGAGGCTGAGGTGAGTGGATTGCCTGAGCCCGCGGGTTTGAGACCAGCCTGGGCAACTTGGCGAGACCTCATCTCTACAATAAATCAAAAAAATCAGCCGGGTGTGGTAGCGTGTGCCTGTAGTTTCAGTTACTTGGAAGGCTGAGGCGGAAGGATCACTGGAGCCCAACAGGTCGAGGCTGCAGTGGCCGGGAGTGGCCACTGCACTCCAGTCTGGGCGACAGACTGTGACCCCAACTCAAAAAAAAAAAAAAAAAATTAACCAAAATCATAGTATTTAACAACACATTGTTTTGGTATACTTTATCTAGCTTCTTCCAATAACATTTAAAATATTTATATTATATTATCAAGCCTGAAATTGACAGTGATACAGTAGTACTAACAAAATACAAAATAAGAAAACATATTTATAGTTCACCAGTTTCTTGCATACTTTTTTTGATGTACAGTTTCATCAAATTTTGTTGCACATAAACATTTGAATAAGTATCACAAAATCAGGGTATAGACCTCTTCTATCACCAGAGAGCTACTACATACTTTTACTCCTCCCAAGCCGCATCCTCCTCTTAACCCTAATCTCTGGCGCTGAACTACTATTACCGTAATTATGTCAATATGAGACTATTAAGTAAATGAAATTATTCTTAGTGATCTATCACAGAAACCAAGAATCAAATACCACATGCTCTCACTCATAAGTGGCACCTGAATTAATATCACACAAGCTCAAGGTGAGGATCTGCAGTCGAGAGACACTGCCAGAGGAAAGAGGTGAAGGGGCAGCAGCAATACAAAGTGTACCTGATCCTAAACCAGGGAAAGTGAGGACTAGTTGGAGGCTCAAATTTTACCTATGCATATGTTACTTATGTGCCTGATCCTGACTTTACCTTCGTCCCATATCTTTATAAAAAAATAAAGTAAAAGAAAACCATATAGTGTGCAATATTTTGAGATTGACATTTTGCACACTTTATAATTCCTTGAGATTGGTTCATGTCATTGTGTGTATCAATTGTTTGTTCTTTTTATTGCTGCATAGTATTCCATTGTATGCATGTACCAGTTTGTTAACCCATTTGCCCTTTGCAACATTTCACATTCCTAGTTTCTGACTATTACAAATAAATTTGCTGTGAACATAAATGTAGGAGTTTTATTGTGTGAGCATATATTATTATCCAGAATTGTGATTACTGATTTGTAGTTTAAATGCATATTTAATTGTATAAAAGCTGTAAAACTATTTTTCAGAGAGGCTATACCATTTTACTTACTCCAGAACATATGAGAAATTCAGTTTCTCCACATCCTTATCATTCCTTGACTTATTTTTCCATTTTAGCCATTCTTATTGATGTGTAGTGATATCTCATTGTACATTTAATTTGCATTTCTTTAATTTCTAATGCTGTAACACGTTTTTATGTGATTGTCATCCTTATATCCTCTTTGATGCAATATCTGATTATATATTTATTCCATTTTCTTTTTTTTTTTTTAAGTGAGAAAACAGGATTTATTGAGATGACAGAAAAACTCCCACAGAGGGAGAGGACCCAAAGGGCTTGCCCTATTCCATTTCTAATTGCATTTTTAAAACTATTTTGTCTAGAATGTTCTTTATACATTTTTGTCTTTTTATATATTTCTTAATTTTTAAAACATTTATGACAGACATATAAAATTGTACATTTTTATTGGATACACCATGTTATCTTGAAAAGTATAAATTGTGTAAAAAATCATATTAGGGAAATTAATTATCTTTAACACATTATTTCTTTATGAAGAAAATAGACACCTTTCTCTTAACTATTTGAAATATAAATTATTATAAACTCTAGTTATCCCACTATGCAGTAGACTACCAGAACTTATCCCTCTTATCTAACTACACCTTTATATCCATAGACAGATCTCTCATCAGTGCCCCTTCCTTTGCCTCTTCTAATCATTTGAAAACAACTATTCTACTCTTTACTTGTATAAAAAATACGTTTTAGATTTCACATATGAATGAAATCTCGTAGTATTGATCTTTCTGGGCCTGGCTTATATCACTTAATATAATCTCCTCCAGGTTCATCAATGCTGCTACACAAAACAGGACCTCATTCTTTCTGTATAGTTGAATAGCATTCAATTGTGTGCATATGCCACATTTTTTTATTCATTTATCAGTTGATGGGCATTTAGATTGAGTCTATATTTTGACTATTGTGAATAGTGCTGCAATAAACACAGAAGTTCAGATATTTCTTTAACATATTGATTTCATTTCCTTTGAACACATGCCTAGTAGTATAATTGCTGAATTATATGGTAATTTTATTTTAATTTTTTGAAAAGCCTCCATATAATTTTTGTTAATAATTTTTATAAAAGGTACACTCGTTTACATTTCTATTAGAAGTATATAAAGATTCTCTTTTTTCCACATTATCGACAATATTTGTGTATTTATTTATTTATTTATTTGGTAGTAGTCTTTCTGACTGGGGTGACATGATATCTTAATGTAGGCTTAATTTGCATTTTCCTAATAATTAGAAATGTTGAAAATTTTTTCATATGTCTGATGGCCATTTATGCATATTCTTTTAAGCAATGTCTATTTGGGCCTTCTGTCCACTTTTGAATTATTTGCTTTTTAGGTGATGAATTGGTTCAGTATGTTATATATGTGTTTTGGACATCAGCTCCTTATTAGATGCATAGTTTGCAAATACATCCTTCATTCTGTAGGTTGTCTCTTTGCTCTGCCGATTATTTTTGTTTCTATTCAAACGTATTTTTGCTTGATGTATGTCCATTTGTTTATATTTGCTTTGGTTCCCTAGGCTTTTTAAGCTTTACTTTTTAAAAAGTCTTGCCAAATATAATGGAGCTTTCCCATTAAGTTTTATTTTAGTAGTTGGATAGTTTGGGGTTTTACACATCTGTAAGATGAAGAGGATTTTGAGTTTGAATTACTTGCAACTCTAAGAAAATTTAAATGTTTGAGGTGATGGATATCCCAATTGCTCTGATTTAATCATTGCATATTGTATGTTTGCATTAACATATCATATGTACCCCATAATTATGTACAGGCGTTATGCACCCATTAAATTAAAAATAAAGTTAAAAAGAAATATACTTAGATTTGCCTTTTAAATAGCTATAGGCAAAAAATGAAAGCTTGTAATAACAACAACAAAAGGATTATTGGTAAAACTGTGACAGGTATTATTTCAATTTTGTCCTATTAGACTATATGCCATAATTAGGCACTACTAAAGAATGCTTCTAAAGACATTTGTGGTGATTACAATCTGCTTATTATCAAACTTCAGTGATTCATTTCTCACAGGCCTCCACAAACATTTGATGGTTAAATCTGGTAATTTGCCATCATTCTTCAGATTTAATTTTAAAATCCTTAATGTACATGTATGTATATATACTTGTAAAACCACTTTGACCTATATATTTTAAATGGGTGCAGGTAACCGAACATAATTTATGCCTCATAAAGTGGTTGCAAACAAAATTCTTTAATGTGCTTTATGTGAACTTTTGCTGTTTGACCCTTGCCTATCTTTTCCATATGATAGTAAATCATATACATATCATGCTCTAGCTCACTCTTCCTTTGATTTTTTTTTTTTTTTATTTAGCATTTTATACTATTGAGCATTTACTCTGTTTTAAAAAAGACTATTTAGGTGCAGTAGAGAGAAGAAAGAGTAGAACAAGGAATTTGATCTGTAAAAGTCTGTGAACAGCCGCGGGGCTCGGTGGCTCAGCCTGTAATCCCGCGCCTTGGGAGGCTGAGGTGAGTGGATTGCCTGAGACCGCGGGTTCGAGACCCGCCTGCGCAACTTGGCAAGACCTCATCTCTACAATAAATAAAAAATTAGCCGGGCGTGGTAGCGCGCGCCTGTAGTTCCAGCTACTCGGAAGGCTGAGGCGGAAGGATCGCCGGAGCCCGGCAGGTCGCGGCTGCGGTGGCCGGGAGCGGCCACTGCACTCCAGTCTGGGCGACAGAGTGAGACTCCAACTCAAAAAAAAAAAAAAAGTCTGTGAACAGTCAATGAAACTCACTTCTTTTGGTCAAGCTTATTTATGCAAATTTTTTGATATATTATTCTCTATTGCTTTTAGAAAAACTTTATTTTAGCTTTCCCCCAAGGAATTAGAATGATGTCTTTTCATCTACTTGTATTTACTTATGATTTCTAATTAGTATTTCATCTTCTTAGTCTTTCACTAAGTACTTCTGCCAGTGATTCTTCAAAATAAATCAATCCAAGTGTTTCAAGACACATACAGCTAAACTTGAAGCTTAATACCAGGAAGGACAACTCTATCATGACAAGATTGATTCTTTTTACAGTCAAGGTATATTAGACTGAATTAATCTGATTCATTGAGGTGCATTCTAATTTTTGTATTAAAACTCTTTCTTGTAACAAACACTATGAAGTCAGATAAAAGGAAGAAAATTACCATCAGGTTAAATAATGATAATATAGATATAAGGATTATCATAAGAATGATAATCTAACTTAACTTACCAAAACTCAAATTTCGTATCAAAGACTAACAATTAAAATTTATGTCTACCTTAGGTTGTTAGAAGAATTAAATGAGATGCCAGTGAAATCCCTTTGCAAAATAAGTCTTATTACTTTAAACAATTGAATCTTAAGTTTATGATATTCTGAATATCAATTTAAATAATATTACATGGCAACTGTATAAGAAATAAGTGATCAGGGTAAGATTTTGTTGAAATTTATCTACTTTATCAAGCAAATTAAATCACTTCTACCTAGAGTTGCGAAAAATATAATATGATTTTTTTTAGCCAAATATTCTATTAAATAACCACATGGCTACTTTATAAATGTCTTTTATCTATCCATGTGTCTTACAGTATGCCCTTCCTTTTCATTTTCTTTTTCTTTTCTATGATATTGATGTAACTGAAATAAGTTTAACTTTATTTACTATATTTTAAACTCAAACTTTTACCTTGTTTATCTGGAATGAATAACTTTATTGTTTTTGTTATTTATCTTTATAATCACTCAGGGTACAAAAATTGAAAGACATTAAAAAAGCATCAGGCAGGTGATCTCAGAAACATTGTTTTAATTGTAGAAAATAATAGTTTCTACAAAGTTTTTAGCAGCTATGCTTGCTTTTTTTGGATTAACAAGAGAGAAGAAAAAAGATGAATAGCAAGGTGGTGGGGGGACAAACAACAAACAAAAAAACTGTCCTTAAAATGTTTTCTCCAGGAAAAATTCAGGGTGTTTCAGAAAACTCAACAAAAGGTCCTGAAACCTCGATCTCCACTTGGGGTGAAATCTGAGACCACTGTTTTCAGCCTCCAAGATCATCAAGAGGCAACTTTGTCTAGTTTAGAGAGTGAATTTTTGATATTAGTTAAGCATGGATTAGTGAAGTTTTGGTCGTGTTTATGAAATACTTTCTTACTCTAATGTTGTAGAAAATACTGTCATATCTTCTGCTAAATATTGGACAGTTTTGTATTTTATAATTTAGTTTTTAAGGTTAGTTAGTAAGACCCTCCAAGAGGTTAAGAAAAGGAATGGCTGATTTAATTTGAATTTTTAAATTAAATTTTATTTTGTTATAAGATGTAGGGTACAAGTAAGGATTAACTGTACAAATAGGTTGCATGCAGGTGAAGTTCAGCTGTGTTTCAATTGGCCCTCACTTTCCTGGTATAGGACCAGGTAACTTGTGTGCTGTTATGTGCCCTCCCTTCAGCAGTGCTCCAACTGCTGATCCCTCCCTTGTGCTAATGTGATTAATGTTCAGGTCCTACTTATGAGTGAGAACATGTGGTTTTCAGTTCTTGGTTTCTGTGATAGATAACTAAGTATGATAGTCTCCAACTCCATTCAATTTGCTGTGAATTCTATGATATTGATCTTTATGGCTGCGTATTACTCCATCATGTATATGTACCACATTTTCTTTATCCATTCCACTTTTGATGGTCAGTAGGGTTGGTTCCATGTTTTTGCTATTATGAATAGTATGGAAGTGAATATGCATGTGCAGGTGTCTTTTTTGTTGAAAAATTTATGCTTCTCTGTGTATATTCCCAGGAGAGGGATTGCTGAATCGTATGGATGGTCAACTTTTACATCTTTTAGGAATCACCATACTGCTTTCCACAGGGATTGAAATAGCTTGCACTTAACCAACAGTAGAGAAGCATTCCCTTTTCTCTGTACCCTCACCAGTATCTGTTGTGTTTTTATTTATTTATTAAATAAATCATCCTTACTGGAGTTAGGTGGTCTTATTACAGTTTTGATTTGCATTTCTCTGATGGTTAGTGAGGCTGAGCATTCTTTCATATAACTGTTTGGCTGCTTGTCTTTGTGTGTGTGTGTGTGTGTGTGTGTGTGTGTGTGTGTGTGTGTGTGTCTTCATGATCTTTGCTCACTTTTTTTTTTTTAGTTTTTTTATTTTATTTTATTTTTTCATTAATCAGTATTTTTTATTATGGTTTTGTGGGGTACAGTTAAGGGTTAGGTGTACAATGACGTTTCATTCAGGCACCCTGTAGATAAGAAGTGTTTTCCCATCCCCCGACAGATATTTGCTACTGTTAATCCCATCCCCCTCCCCCCCATAGTTTCCCAGTACCATCCGTCATTTTTCTCATAGTATTGCATTGGATGTTCAAGGTCCATTATATGAGTGAGAACATGTGATATTCGGATTTTTGTTTTTGTGAGAGGTCACTCAGTATTATAGACTCTAGTTCCATCCAGGTTGCAGCGAAATTCATGATTTTGTTCTTTTTTATGGCTGCGTAGTATTCCATCGTGTATATGTACCACATTTTTTTAATCCAGTCCCTTTTGATGGGCAGCATGGTTGTTTCCAGGTTCTTGCTATTGTGAACAATGCTGCGATAAACATACGTGTGCAGGTATCTTTTTTATAGAGTGATTTGTGTTCTTCAGGGTATATTCCCAGTAGGGGGATTGCAGGGTCATATGGAAGGTCAATTTTTAGAGCTTTTAGGAATCGCCACACTGCTTTCCACAGAGGTTGCACTAGTTTACACTCCCACCAACAGTGTAGAAGTGTTCCCTTTTCACCACACCCTCTCCAGCAGCTGTTATTTTTTGAGTTGTTGATAATTGCCATTCTGACTGGAGTTAGGTGGTATCTCAGTGTGGTTTTGATTTGCATCTCCCTGATGATTAGTGAGGTTGAGCATTTCTTCATGTGTTTGTTGGCTGCTCGAATGTCTTCTTTTGTGAAGTGTCTGTTCATGTCTTTTGCCCATTTTATAATGGGGTTGTTTGTTTTCTTCTTTTCAGTACGCTTCAGTTCCTTGTAGATCCAGGATGTTAAGCCTTTGTCAGACCTAGAGTTGGCAAATACTTTTTCCCAGTCTGTAGGCTGTTTCCCTGCTCTCTTGATGGTTTCTTTGGCTTTGCTTTGCTCACTTTTTAATGGTGCTATTTGTTATTTTCTATTCAATTTATTTGAGTTCCTTTGTAGATCCTAGATGTTAGGCCTTTGTCAGATACACAATTTGCAAATATTTTTTTCCCATTCAGGGATTGTCTTCCCACTTTCTTGACGGTTGCTTTTGCTGTGCAAAATCTTTTCAGCTTGATGAGGTTCCACTTGCCTATCTTTTCTTTTATGGTATTCACTTTTGGAGACTTGGTCAAAAATTTGTTGCCTACTCTGATGTGCATAACGGTGTTTCCTATGTTTTCTTTTGGGATTCTTATAGATTGAAATTTTACATTTAGGTCTTTGATCCATTTTGTGTTGATTTTTGTTTATGTTGATAAGTAGGGGTCCAGTTTCATGCTTCTGCATGTGGTCAGCCAGTTTTCCCATTTGTTTAATATGGTCTCCTTTTCCCAATTGTTGTTGTTAGTGGCTTTGTCGAAGATGAGTTGGATGAGAGATTGAGTTTTTGCTTCTGGGATGTCTGTCTTTTTTCATTGGTCTGTGTACCTATTCTACCAATGCCAGACTGTTTTATTACTGCAGCCTTATAGCAAAGTTGAAAGTCTGGAAGTATAATACTTCCAGTGCTAGTTCAACATTCTTAAGATCATAAACCTAATCCAGCACGTCAACTGATGTAAAACCAAGAAACACATGATTATATCATTAGATGCAGAAAAAGCATTTGACAAAATCCAGCATCACTTAATAAAAACCCTTGAGCACCTAGGCATAGAGGGAACTTTTCTCAAAACAGTAAAAGCTATCTGTGATAAACTCATTATCAACTTTTTGCTCATTTGACAGAAGTTGGAAACATTAGCCCTAAGAATGGGAACAAGACAAGGATGCTCACTTTCACACTTCCTGTTCAATATAATGTTGGATGTCCTAAACAGAATAATCAGACAAGAGAAGAAAATTAGGGATAACCAAATAGGAAAAGAAGGAAGCTAAGCTATCTTTATTTGTGGTCGATATGATTCTTTATTTTGAAACACCTAGGAGTCTGTCAAAAGCCTCCCCACACTGATAATTGACTTTGTTAAAGTGTCAAGATACTAAATCAGCATGCAAAAGACAGTTGCATTTATAACACCAGCAACAAACAGGCAGAGAACCAAATAAAAAGCCCAATCCTATTCACAGTAGCTACAGAAATTAATTTATATTTTAAGTAAATAATGTTAATTCATGTGAAAAAAATACTTTCAGGAGAGGTAGGGTAGGTATTCAAGGCTAGAACAAGAAAATCAGTTAGATGGTTAATATATTGGTTTAGGTGAGATGACTATTTAGAGTTTCATACTGAGAGTTATTTCTAATTAAAAATAAATGTTGCTATGGTGAACAATGCTGCAATAAACATATGTGTGCAGGTATCTTTTTCACAGAGGTCTTCTGGGGATATTCCCAGTAGGGGGCGTTGCGGGGTCATATGGAAAGTCCAATTTCAGATCTTTTAGGAATTGCCAAACTATTTTCCACAGAGGTTTTACTAGTTTACACTTCCACCAACAATGTAGTGTCAGGTCAAGTTGATTGTGTAAGTCTTCTATATCCTGATTTTTTTTTTCAATTTTCTTATGAATCTTTTTCTTTTAATTTTTAATTTTAAAGATGTGGGGTACAATTCAGGGTTAAGTACACAAATGTTCATTATGCAGATACCCTTGTTGATGAGGTGCGCCCCCCACACCCACTGGCAGTTTCCCTCAACTGCCAATCCCCCCCCCGAGAAGTTCCCACTACTGCCAATCCCTTTCTTGTAGTATCATGATAATCGTTCAAGGTCCGCTTATGAGTTGGAACATATGGCACTCTGTTCTTTGTTTCTGTGATAGATGACTGAGTATGATAGACTCTAAATCCATCCAAGTTGCTGCAAAGTCCATATGTTTGTCCTTATTTATGGTTGCATAATATTCCGTTGTGTATATGTACCACATTTTTTTATCCAGTCCAGCTTTGATGGGCAGCATGGTTGGTTCCATGTTCTTACTATTGTGAATAGAGCTGCAACAAACATGCATGTGCAGGTATCTTTTTTGTAGAATAATTTGCGTTATTCTGGGTATATTTCCAGTAGGGGGATTGCTGGGTCATATGGAAGGTCAATTTCTAGTTCTTTCAGAAATCACCACACTGTCTTCCAAAGAGGTTGCACCAGTTTGCATTCCCACCAGCAGTGTAGAAGGGTCCCTTTTTCTCTGCATCCTGGCCAACATCTGTTGTTGTTTGTTTTGTTTATGATGACCATCCTGACTGGAGTTAGATGGTATCTCAGTGTGGTTTTAATTTGCATTTCTTTGATGACTAGTGAGGCTGAACATTTTTTCATGTGTCTATTGGCTGCTCATATGTCTTCTTTTGAGAAGTGTCTATTCATATCTTTTGCCCACTTTGTAATGGGCTGTTTGTTTTTTTTCTTTTTGGCACATTTAATTTCCTTGTAGATCCTAAATGTTAGGCAACCGTGTAGTCCATTGAAAAAGCACTGTATAAAAAATGTGGTATATATACACAATGAATTATTACACAGCCATAAAGAAAGACAAAATTATGAACTTTACAGCAACTTGGATGCACTTAAAGTCTATAATATTGAGTAATCTATCACAGAAACAAAGAACTGAATACCACATGTTCTCACTCGTAAATTGACCTTATACTATTATCTTGTAATATTATATAAGAAAAGGTTTGGCAGTAGTGGAAAACTGCTGGGGGTAGGGGAGGATTGGCAGCAGTGGGAATCTGCCTGGAGGTGGGGGGGGGCACACATCATCAAACTGCATAATGAACATTTGTATACCTAACCCTGAATTGTATCCCACATCTTTAAAATAAAAAATGACAACTATTGCATTTTTTTAAAATACCCTTTTGTAACCACAAAATGTATACTATTTGTTCATACTGATCTATACAGATGATGAATGGCATTCACCGATTTTTTTTTTTTTTTTTTTTGAGTTGGAGTCTAACTCTGTCGCCCAGACTGGAGTGCAGTGGCCGCTCTCGGCCATGGCAGCCTCAACCTACTGGGCTCTGACAATCCTTCCGTCTCAGCCTTCCGCGTAGCCGGAATTACAGGCACGCACTACCGCTCCCGGCTGATTTTTGATTTATTGTAGAGATGAGGTCTCGCCAAGTTGCCTAGGTGGGTCTTGAACCCGTGGGCTCAGGCAATCCACTCACCTCAGCTTTCCAAAGGCACGGGATTACAGGCTGAGCCACCGAGTCCAGCTTGTTTTTAATATTGAACTATCCCTACCTCTCTGGAATATAGTTCCTTTAGCCAAATTAATTTCATCTGTTAATATGTTTTTAACTCTCACATACATTCCTCAAAATCTCACTGTCTTCATCAATTTATTATATTAGCTTAGTCTAATGGTTATTCAATGAGTTATAATTCCATACTATTATTATTTATATGAATGCTCAAATTGCTCTAGTTTTAGGCAATGAGAATTCCTTCAGTCTGGCTCCTGTATCCTTCTGATATTTTCTCATCATTTTTGAACACTTCTTTATTTTCTGGTGCAGCAAGATGATCCTGGTTCACCTTTAATTTTCTCTTCCCTAGATCTCTAATTTGCAATGTATCCAAGGAAATCTGTTATTTTTTGTTTGTTTTGTTATAGAATAATGGAGAATTGTATTCTGGTATTGCCTACACTCATTGTTGTCGAAGTGTTCCTTCTTCAGTCATTCTCTGTAGATGGAGTCAGATAATACACATGCATATTTACACACAAACATGCACAAAAATACCCATAATCACATTCACACATTTACATATACTTATTACTATATCTATTCATGTATATCAAAAACTATGATTTCATGTTCATATTCCCATTCCAAAACAATTCCATGGTGTTTATTTTAGTTTTCTTCCTTTCCATATTTTTAACTCTCTTACCCAACAGTGAGAAACCAGGCTCTAACAATCTTTAATATATTTACTATGTGAGTTAACCGCCTATATGAAACTCATCTTTTATTACTGCCTTAGTGTAGGTATCCTCCTTTCCCTTCATGGACTCTTACACCTAGGCCAGCCTAGTATATTCCACATATTGTGCTCTCCTCACCCCAATCTGGTGTGACATTCCCATTGGGCTATCATCATATGTGGAGGCCCTACTAGCCCTATGGTGTTCTAGCATCCTGTACTATGCTGTTCCCCCATATGTACTCTTCCTCCAATTCAATCAGGTTTGACTTTCCCTTTCATGTTGTCTTCTAAACCACCACCCTGATTGATCTCTAATACCTTACTTAGGCTTTGCCTCCACAGAGACACTGTCCTCGTTCCACTTGACATCCCACATCATATCACAACCCCCCTCCTCCACTTAGACAACCTTCCCACCCTAACTAGCCTCTTACAACCCTCAAAAGAGAACACTCCTTTGTAAAGTAGCTCTTTACACTTCCTGGGCTTGGAGTTCTCATACCAAGGACATATCTATTCTTAACCCAACTTGGGCTTTACTTCCCCATGCCAGGCTGTTTTCCCTAAGTGCGGATGTCATCCTCAACTGACTCAGACTCCAACATTCTGCATTGAGATTCATTGACACACTGCTTTGTCATCCATCCACTGACAACATTTTCACATTTACCAGAGTTCTGATACTCATGCTTGTGTGAATGCTGTCTTCACCCCACTTGGCCACCAAAATCCTCACCAGTGATTAGTTTTTTCAGTCAGACATACTCATCACTCTTCTTAAGCTTTAACACCTAATTCTAAGAGGCAAATATTGAATTTTATATTTAGTAAATATTAAGTAATTTTGATGTCTTTTGTTTGTTTGTTTGTTTGTGGGGGTTATTTTGTTGTTGTTATCTTGTTTTGTTTGGAGTTGGAATCTCACTCTGTCACCCGGGTTAGAGTACAGTGGTATGATTACTGCTCACTCTAGCCTCATCCTCTTGGGCTGGTGTTCTGCCTTGGCCTCCTGAGTAACTGGGATTACAGGTACACACTAAGCTTGGCTAATTGTTTTTATTTCTTTATAGAGCTAAGATCTTGCTATGTTGTCCTGCTGGTTTCAAATTCTTGAACTCAAGCGATCTTCCTGCTTCAACCTCCCAAAGTGCTAGCAATGTGATCTACCACGCCTTACTCTAAAATTTTAATTCAATATCATTTTCCTTATTTGGAAGAGCTTTTCTTGACAATTACTATAAAATAAATTGACTGAATCTCATATAAAAATGTTATTTATACATAGATCCATTCCCTCTGGAGAGGGATTGAGATGTGGTCAGTAAAAACACCATGAAATTCCCTCCTATTTTGATAATGACTTTTTATTAATTGAGTATTCCCTTGGTTGCTGTAGACCTTTGATCCTAGTTGCTGCAAAGTCCATGTATTTGTCCTTGTTTACAGTTGCATAATAGCCCATCGTGTACATGCATCACATTTTTTAAATCCAGTCTAATTTCCATAGTCAGCACGGTTGGTTCCATATTTTTGTTATTGTGAATAGTGCTGCAATAAACATGGGCGTGAAGTTATCTTTTTTGTAGAATGATTTGAGTTCCTTCAGGTACATTCTCAGTGGAAGACTACTGGGTCATATGGAGGGTCAATTTCTAGTTCTTTTAGAAATAGCCACACTGTTTTCCATAGAGGTTGAATAGCTGGCATTCCCACCAATAGTATAGAAGCATTCCCTTTTCTCTGGATCCTCACGAGCATCTGTTGTTGTTTGCTTTATTAATGATGGCCATTCTTACTGGGGTTCGGTGGTATCTCAATGTGGTTTTGATTTGCATTTCTCTGATTATTAGTGAGTCTGAGCACTTTTCATGTGTCTGTTGGCTGCCCATATGGAAGTGTCTATTCATGTTTTTTGCCCACTTTTCAATGGAGCTGTTTGCTTTTTTTCCACCTTTCAGCACATTTGAGTTCCTTGTAGATCCTGGATGTAGTCAGCCAGTTTTCCCAGCACCATGTACTGAATATTTTTTCCTCTCCCCTGAGGCTGTTGGTGGAGGCTTTGTAGAAGATGAGTTGATTGAGTAGTTGAGGTTTCACGTCTAGAATCTCTATCCTGTTTCATTGTTTCACATGCCTTCTTGTACCAACAGCAGGCTGTTTTAATTATTGTACCCTTAGAGTACAAAGTGGGAGGTACTTTGTTTCTTTTGCTAATGATTGTTTTGGCTATTCGTGGTTGTTTATGCTTCCATATGAATTTCTGTTTTATCATTTCCAGGTCTGAGAAGAATGATGTTGGTAATTTAACGGATATTGTGTTGAATCTGTAGATTGTTTTCGGGAAGATGGACAGCTTAACAATTTTGATTCTTCCTATCCATGAGCCTGGAATATTTTTCCATTTGTTTGTGTCTTCTTGGATTTCTTTGAGCACTATTTTGTACTTTTTATTGTAAAGTTCTTTCGCTTTTCTATTTAGGAAGATGATAAGGTATTCCATTTTTTTGCTGGCTATTTTGAATGGGATTGTTCTTTTTATTTAGTTCTCTGCCTGTTTGTGGTTGGTGTATAAGGACGAGACTATCTTTTGCACATTTATTTTGTACCCCGAGACTTACCAAAGTTCTTTATCAGTGCATGGAGGTTTTTGACAGATTATCTTGGATTTTCAAGGTATAGGATCAGCAAAGAAGGATAGCTTAACTTCCTCCTTTCCTTTCTGGATATCCCTGATTTCCTTCTCTTGTCTAATTGCTCTAGTGAGGACTTCCATCAAAATGTTGAACAGGAGTGATGAGAGTGGCAGCCTTGTCTTGTTCTGGTTTTCAGGGGAAATGCTTCCAGTTTCTGTCCATTTAGTAATATGCTGGTTGTGGGTTTATCATTGATGGTACTTACTATTTTGAGGTATGTTCCTTCTATGCCTAGGTGTTCGAAGGTTTTTATCAAGAAAGAATGCTGGATTTTATCAAAAACTTTTCTACATCTAATGATATATTTCATGTGGTTCTTATTTTTACATCTATTGATGTATTTATTTACACATATGGTCTTGTGGATGTTGAATCAGTCCTGCATCCTGGTGATGAAGTCTACTTGGTTATGGTGGATGATTTTTGAGATTTGCTGTTGGATTCAATTTGCTAGAATCTTGTTGAGAATTTCTGCATCTGTGTTAATTAGGGATATTGACCTGTAGCTAGCTTTTTTTTTTTGTTGGATCTTTACCCAATTTGGGTATCAGTGATGTTAGTTTCATAAAATGATTTGGGGAATTCCATCTTTCTCAGTTGCCTGAAATACTTTCATTAGGAATCACATCAGCTCCTCCTTGCATGTTTTATAGAGTTCTACTGGAAAGTCATCTAGTCCAGGACTTTTTTTTTTTTTGTAAGTAGTTTTATTATGACAGAGTCAATTTCCTGGGTTGTTATTGGTCTATCTAGGGTCTCAATGTCTTTTTGTCTCAACCTTGAGAGATTGTGTGATGTCAGAAAGTCCTCCATTTAATTTAGGTAATCAAGTTTGTTTCTGTACAGGTGTGCATAGCAATCTCTGATAATCTTTTGTATTTCTTCAGGGTCAGTTGTGATTTGATCTTTTGCAGTTCTGATTATGTTTATTTGGGTTTTTTGTCTCTTTTTTGGTCATTCTGACTAGGGGGTCCATCAATCTTGTTTATTCTTTCAAAGAACAAGCTTTTTGTTTCTAATATCTTATTAGGCACATTCTACTCTGCACTTTTTCTTTTATTCTTACTTTTTTCTTACTGGAATTATTAAGTTTTTTCTTACCACCTCCATCCTTCTTTTTTCCTCTAGTGATTTGGAAGTTGCACAGTATCTTTAAAATCTTCCTGAATGAGGCAAGATACTCAGATCATTTCGATCCCACTAAAATTACCTATTGATTTATAACATGACGGCTACTATTTCAGTTTAACTGGTCTTTACAAACTGTTACTATTGGTTGATAAAATCTATAATTTGAATTTACCAAAGCAACTAAATGATTGCTCATATTGCTTCAATTACCTAATTTATTTCTTTCTAAAATATAATCCGTAAACATTTTCTAGAAATAAAATGTTAGTTAAATTCAATCTCTATTTGTTAAATAATATATATATTCTGTATTAATTGAAATAATCATCTAAATAGACATAGAATTCTAGATTGAATACTATGTTTTCTTTTCTTCAATGTTATCACTTGTCGTGTTTTATTTATTATTAAAATATTTAGTGACTCTTTTGTGCCATAATCTTTTAAGTAAACAATGAACAGAAGTGAACAGAGACAAAATTTCTACACTTATACTTTTTGCATTCTAGGTGATAGGGAAACATTAAAGAAGAAATACAATCTATCATATTGAGTCTGCTTAACTAAGTGTGACATATCAAACTTTTTCACTCTCTAAAATGTATTTCATTGCCATAAGTATTTTAAAAAACATGAATAAAAATACTCTGGATAAAATTTTTGTCTTTGTCTCTGGATGATCTCATTTTATATACAGTTTTATATTGTTTATTTGACATCCATTATTATTTCAAATGATTTGACTATCTTATTCTCTCTCTTTTGGAACAACAAATAAGCATATGCTAGACCTTTCTTCTGGGGCTCAGATTTTTTGACATATTTTCTATGTTATATATTATTTTAGTTTCTGAGGTACATTTTATTTAATTTATTTCTGACTCACTAACACCTTCTCTATCCATGTCAAGTCATCTGTTTAATAGCATTTTATTTAAATTGACATGTTATTTTACTTTTTTCAATGAGTCGGTTTTTTTTTTCCATTGCCTGCAAGCTTGTTTATTGAAATTTTTGTTTATTATGGACATGTGGGGTACAAGTGAGGATTAACCAAATAAACAGTCAGCGTGTAGGTTAAGTTTGGGTTTCTAACTAGCATTTAAAAAACATAAATAATAATATTTTTTCTGTATTATTAGCTATTCTTTCTCTATATTAATTTTGTTGTGTCATGTCACTTTGCATATTTTCTTTAATATTTTATCATAGTTGTATATTTTAAAAATTGTTTTATATTAACAACATTAAGTTGTGGTTTTAATCTTTTTCTGTTTTGTTCAGAGTAAAAAGTCTTTCAATCACAATGAGATATACGTGTGTATGTGTGTTTATAATTCTGTAATTGTAAGTTTATTTTTGTGAGGGTTGGTCGTTTTCTTTGGAGAAGAAAAAAACCTCTTAGATTTTGTTAGGAGTATTTTCCAAAGAAGTATAAAATTTGCTCCTACAAATTTGCTTCTACAAATAGTGCTGACCTAGGTTATTTTATGATGTTGATTTTTGGCTTAGAAATTGCCAGAATATACAGATAATGAAGACTCCAAACAATCTTGAGAATCAAGACAGTGATTAAATTTCTCAAGGGAAAAAAATTTCTTTTCTTCGTCCAGAACTTTTAGACTTCACTTTCACATCTACCTGAGCTATTAGTTCATGCTTTAACAGAAGGCACAACACTTGGGAGATAGTAGATTTATGCAGCAAAATTCATTCTATCTCCCTGCCTCACCTGGATCCAAGGCTTTATCTTCTGTCTCTGAATGGACATAAAAACCAACTGCCTGAGTTACTAACATCAAAACTCCCCATCTCCACCCAGGCTGTTCTAGCATCAGCTCATGCTCTGGTTTTCTTTCTTCTCCATTGTGGGCTTGTGTATTTTGCTGCTTTTGTCTATTTTTTCTATGTCATTTTCTTGCATGAAAAGATACATAAACAAAAGCTTTATTTCCTTTTATATGTTAATCATTATCGATACATAGCTTACTTTTACTTGTGCATCAGTTTTGGGGGGCTACTTTACTTAACTATAGCAAAGTAAATAAGCACTCATGGATGCACCTCGTGAATAATTTTGTGAATGTCTCCTCAGGCACAAATGTAAAAAGTTACATAAGATATGTACCTTAGATAATGACTGTTGGATTGAATTATATGTACATGTTCAGCCATATGTAATGTCAGACCTTTTTTCAAAAGTATTGCTAATATATGAGATTATGTATGTCCACATTGTCTTTTACCTTTAAGATTGTCAGAACTTAATTTTTTTACCAATTGAAATGTGTATAAAGTGGTCTTGGTTTGCATTTCCATGATTACAAGTAAATATGAACATTTTAAATAAATATATATATTTTGATTCTATGCCCTTCTCCTATTAAATGCAATTCAATTGTCCTCTATGCATTATTCTATTAGTATTTTTCTCTTACCCTAATAATTTGTAGGTATTGTTTATGCATTTTTTATATTGAGCCTTTGTAAGATTTGTGTATTACAAATATCTTTCCACAGTCTAATAATTTACTTTTCACATAAGTTACCTTATGATGCACAAAATCTTTTATATTTAGAAGTTAAATTTGTCATTAGTCGAAGTCAAGAAAGTATTTTAAATAACATATGCTCTCGAGAAGCTTTTGAAAAGTTTCAGGTATTTTACTCAAAAATTTTTCATGATTTCCTTCATGACCCATGAGGGAAATATACACAGTAGAAGTACATTTTAAAATTCCACTGTTAAAATAGTTTATTTTTCTCCCAAAGTGAATTAATGATGAAGTATTTGCCTGTGTGGGCTTGATGGAGCAATCTGTCTCCGTGGGAAGCTTGCTTAGAACCACCAAGAAGTGTGAACTCCTGAAGATGCCTCCTTTTTACAAACCCTATAGTTAGCCTCAATGTTAGACCTGTTTTCCTGGATCAATTCCAATTTGGAAAATACACAGTGATTACTAAAATTTCTTTTGCAGTTTGTATGCAACACAGATTATTTCTTCACTTTTCATAAAACCTTCAATGTAATCACACATCTATTAAATTACATTTTAATCTCCAGAGTGGATACTGTTCAGTGTTTCTTATTATTTTTCATGATATCATCAAAATAAAAATTTGTCGCATCAAAAATTAATATGCAGTTTGAACAAATTATTATTGCATTTAACCCATATATCTTTACTGTCACAATGACTTCAGATAATTTTGTGGATATGATAACTGATGGATAACTGATCCAACAAAAAGTACAATTATATACTAGCAAAAGTATCACCTTCAAATGATCAGGTCTAGATTAACACAATTTTTATATTGTATAACCTGAGTCCAAACTTCAGGTTTATATAGATTTCTAGATTGAATATTCCAGGACAATACAGAGAAAAAAATTAGATGCCACTTTCTAAAATGGTCACCTGGACCTTAGTAGATCATCCATAGAGCAAAACTTCACTATTAAAATGCATAAATAGCTATTTTGTAAAGCACAATCTTACTGAAGTTCTGTCCAGAAAATCAAATCAATATACTGAAAAATGTTATTTGGGGCTAGCTTAAAAGTTGAGTTAGATTGACTGCATGGCTAATTTTATTGAGATTACAGAATTAGATCATTATGGTAGTAAAAAAATAGGCATGAAAAGATTATTATTTTATTTATTAATACATTACCTGTATTTTGAATTTCTCAATAATTTTTAACTAAACTTAGTACTCCATTCCTCTACTGAGTCTTTTCCAAATACATAAGTCAATTTCACCTATACTTTACTCATTACATAATCTCACTTACACACCCAAAGAAAATAGTCCTTATACACAGTACATTTTAAAATGCAGCCCATTAGAAAAATAAGAATTCCTGAAATAAATGGGGCAAAGTTGGTAAACTAGATAATTTTTTAATATATATTTTATTTTAAAGATATGAGGTACAATTCAGGATTAGGTATACAAGTGGACATCATACAGGTAAAGTTTGGGGCTCCCTTTGGTCCCTCTTTGCCTGGTTTGAGATCAGGTAACCTTATTGATGTTATGTGCTCCCCCCCAAAACTAGAGAATTTTTTATATGGGATTGACCAGTCCTCAAAATGATTTTCTTAGTAAAATAATAATAATAATAATAATGCAACTTATATTAAAATCTTTCTTTGCTCTATCTAGAGCAATATCTTGTGTACTTCCCTGGAACTACATAAAGTTTAAATAAAACACAAGGGAGTAATTTTAATCAGGTGCCCCTATATTTAGCCAAAATAAAAGCCTTTTGCAAATCTTATTTCTGATGAACATATCAAAGCGATTGCTGTAGTCTCCATCTTTTTAAGAAAGCATATGTTAAACAGGGCAGGCAAAGATAAACTTTAAAAGGATTCACTTGTCCTAACAGCCCATCTGTTTCGTACTCCCCGCAGAGCACATCTCTTTTCTGGGGTCCCTTTCAGGTGTGCTCGTACCTTATGTAACACTCTCTTTATTGTAAGTTCATGCTGTGACCCTGTCAGAATTGCTACAGCAGGGGTGACCTCAGTAATGACCATCCACAGCCTGCCAAGCTAACTTGGTCAGTGTTAGCTGATTAAACTTTTAACAACATCCCCTGTGCGATAAAGGGCAAAATGACAACTTTGCCCATCGTCAAGGTGTCTGTATAATAAACTAATTAGTAAACCACACAGTCTGTGGAGCTTTTAATGAGTGCTATCGGCTGGCCTCTGTAATAAAAACCCAGTCTGCCCCCTTTTGGGATTCAATTAAGGCACAGACTGTCATATGCTTGGTCTAGCTGATCAATGAATCCATTCCGACCTTTGTCGGAGCTGTTTGCAAGGTCAGTGGCAGTAGTGAAGAAAGCCAGCTTGGTAAAGGAGATATACCCAACAGCGGCCGACAGGCTCCAAGTCCAGTTGTTAAGATCCTTGTGGTCATTTGACATCAGCAGAAGTTTCTCTCATTCAAAGGTTAGCTGAAAAGGAAGACAGCAATGAAAAAATATATTGGTATTTTTTCACAGAAAGGTCCTTCTGTTATTAAAAAATGATCATTAGTCTGTTAACATCTACTTTTACCTTGCGGTATCTTCTTTTTCTTCACCCAGTGGAATATACTATCTAACTTTTGTTCTTCCAAATATAACTATTGATTTAATTCTTTTCCAGATGTGAAAACAAATGTAACCTTTATGAAATATAGTTCTGCTTTCATGATTCAAAACGCTGAAGTTTTTAAAAAGAAATTAAATTAGAAAAGTTGTTCCTTATTAAAAGTACATGATGTCAAAGAAGTGTTTTCTACAATTAAATTTTTTTTGGTACTCTATAATTTTGGGTATTGTAAGACTCTTCAAGGCTACATCTCAAACATGGAATTTTTTAAAAGTAATTTGCAAACCCTTATATTTCTGCAAGAAAATATTTAAAACAAAAGTAATCAGCTTTTAAATATTTAAATGATAGTTTTATTAGAAAATATATTTTTTTCTATTTTGATGACAAAAGAAGAATGAGCCTAGTTGACCACTCAGTAACTTCAACACAAAGTAACACCATTGTTGTATATGCAATGAGTATTTGAGAGATTGCATAGAATATTGTTATCAATACTTAGTATAATATAAAATATATGTAAAGTTATATATATCAAGATTTTACAGTTTATTATTTTCCACAAAATGGCCACATATGTTCAAATTATCTGGAAATGATGTTCAAATTGAAAACTTTTAAAGTTCAACAATTTTAATAAATGTGGGTTTGCATAAACTGTAGGGTATAATTAAAATTAAATAATCTATACATCTTTTGTAACAATGTGTGTAATCTTAAGCACTATAAATGAAGAAACCATGAAATCTGGGAATTCAAACTTTAAGGGTTTATACTAAGGAAATAATTATATAATAATAGCATATGCAATTGTTAAAATATTCATCACACAGTTTACTTTAATAGGAAACAATTGTGTAAAAACTAACTACTGAGCGATAGGCGATTGCATGTTAAAAATGGTAAGCATATTCACTTAGCAAAATACTGTGCAGCCCTTCAAAATGATGATTCAGGGTCTACAGCCATAGCCATAGAACAAAATAGATATTTGTCAGTGAAGAGACAAATGTGAAAAACTATATGCTTCAAATTTTATAGCCTCTATTTTATAGTATTTTGAATATTTGTATATAAAATGTACATACGCATGACAGTATTCATGCATACATATGATATATATGTAAATATACATGCATAGGTATGTATACACATATACATATTAGTGTCTATGTGTATACATGCACAGATCAATATTTACAGACATATGTGTATACATATCCCAGTTTATAAGGTACTTTTAATTTTATGTTTTCAATATTTTATGATTTCCTCTGATGATTACTAATAATTTCTTCATCAGGACAAAATAAAAAGACATTTCATTTATAAATAATGTATTCAGTTTAAAATAAAAATCAAAATGTGCACAAGTAAAAGCCTGGGACATATATTTTAAAACTTTTAGACTGTATTTCAAATAAATATATTGTCTTCCATATATTCCTATAATATTTTTATTTGGCAATATTTTCACACACAAAGTATCTAGAAATATGTATATTTAAACTCAAAATGTAGCTTGAAATGCAATGTATATTCAGATAAATAATTTTATATGTTACAGATTTAACTAAATCACTCAAGAAAAATAGAGAGTTTAATAACTGGAATGAATTGTACAGAAAATTACCCCCATTCCATTTTATCTTTTTGGAAGTGAAAGTCAAAGAGGCAATTTTATTTCATGGAAGTTATATTCTTTTTTTTTTTTGAGTGGGAGTCTCACTCTGTCTCCCGGGCTTGAGTGCTTTTGAGTAGGAGTCTCACTCTGTCTCCCAGGCTGGAGTGCAGTGGCATGCTCATGGTCACCGTAGCCTTGACCTGCTGGGCTCAGGCAATCCTTCTGCCTCACCCTTCCAAGTAACTGGAACTAC
This sequence comes from Carlito syrichta, assembly GCF_000164805.1. Taxonomy (NCBI): domain Eukaryota; kingdom Metazoa; phylum Chordata; class Mammalia; order Primates; family Tarsiidae; genus Carlito; species Carlito syrichta. The sequence goes on from NW_007259470.1 coordinate 867,592, forward strand.
AGGCATGTGCCACCACGGCCAGTTAATTTATTTTGTGGTTTATTGTAGAGATGTGGTCTCACCAAATCTCCCAGGATGGTCTTGAACCTGTGGGCTCAATCTCGATTTTTAAAAATTCTATGTTTTCAATGTCTCTTTCATGAGGAACAACCCTATCACTTAAACACAACCTCACATCCTCCTCAAATACACATGAACACACACCCAAACAAACATGCACACATATTCACATAGATACCAAATGAGAATTAACCGGGCCAATTTGTGTGTGTGTGTGTGTGTGTGTGTGTGTGTGTGTGTGTGTGTGTGTGTGTGTGTGTGTACCCCAGGTCATTGCATTAATCTGAAAAGACATGTCATCTACATTCTCCAAAGAGCTCAAGGTCAAAAATGCTACCAATGTGCCAGACCCAGTGGCTCCCAACAATTTGGGAGGCCGAGATGGAAGGATTGCTTGAGTCCAGAAGTTTGAGACCAGTCTGGGATAGATAGCAAGACCTCTTCTCTACAAAAAAAAAAAGAAAAGAAAAATAAGTCAGGCATGGTGTGTATCTTTGGTTTAGACTTCGCTCAGAAGACTGATGCTAAAGGATCGCATGAGTCCGGTAGGTCAAGGCTGCAGTGAGCCTTGATTGTTGCCTCTGCACTCCATCCTGGGCAAGAAAGACAGCTAAGAAAGGTGATCAATGCAATTCTAAGACATTATGCATGAGCCTTATAACTCATTATGTTTTTGTTGGTGAGAGTACTGAGTTATTAATATGTAAAGATGCTGCCAATCTGGTTTTGACCATTTCACTCATGTAACAAATATGTCAGGTTTTCCCATTAAAGTTACTTTATAAAAATTAGTTTTGAGAACTGTAGATGTTCAGTGTTAAAAAATGTAGATATTCAGTTTAGGTCAGAAGAAGTTTATAGTGGGGAATTAGAGTGGGAACAAGGAGGGAAAAACACTTCCCATGCTGCCCAAACTAAATTTACCACAAATCTTAGCATCAAATCATGAGCTCATAGTCAATTTCCAGGTCTCCAAATTTCTGATTTAATTTGTACTAGTCTTGCAAAATTATGGTTTTTTGAATTTGTGACTTTATATTAAGGTTAAATTGCAACATAAAGAAAACACACTATTTTTTACCTAATACAGAGACTTCCTAATGTTTTTAACCTGCATGCTAGTCAAGTAATTTGATTAAGTGAATAAGAAATTATATCCATACAATCTATTTAAGTAAATTATTCATGCTCCACATACATAAAATTTACAGAAATACAAGATATAAGCATCATATGGTTACTCATGATAAAGTGACTTTCTGTGCCTTCACAGATGTTATTCTTTTTATATTTGATGATATTACATATCTATTCATACTACAAAGCACATAACAGAGTAAAGGCATATTATAAATGAAAAACATAATACTAATTGATTGAATTGGAATACTCTGGAAAGATATTGCTAACATTGGAAGGATGTTAATCCACAGAAAATTGTAGCCTTTATATTGTAAATATAGTCCTTACTAGATATGGGAGGTAAATGGAAATAATAACTGATTCTGTTTGTCATGTATTATATGAGGCAGTTTACTGCTATTGTATCATTATCTCTTACAACATTGTGAAATAGAAACTAATTTTTCTATGATTTTTAGATAAATTAAGCCTTCCCTTAATTATTAAATATTAGACTTAGTTTATGTATTATTCCAAGATTAACTGTGCCCTTTCAGGTACCAGTATAATCAAGTACTCACTGTAATTGCTATACATAGTTTTTTATGTATATGTATTTATATTTCTTTTGCAATACTTCCAGTTTTGTCTCCAATATGTGAATAACTTGGAGGTTGTCATTCTTATTCTTACAATACGAAAAAGTTGGATGTACTGAAACAGTAATTTTTCTTTGACCTATCAGAGAACTAAATTTAATAGGCAAAATGACACCTTACAATCTGAAAAGACATATGTATCTATGGAAACATAACAATCTTTGGAGCAATAGCTACTGAGTGATAAACTAATGAGGGAGCTTAAAAAAATTAATATAGGCACTTAAGACTTGTATGAATTACTAGAAGCTTAGTGTGGACTAGCAAGAAAGTGAGAAATTCCTGGGGGATGCAGTCTTAGAGAAATCTCCATTCTTTCATGGGTTTTCCTTTCAGTGATCATACCGTCTTTGGCAGGAAGAGAGAAAAAGTAACCATGGTGAAATCCTCCCAGACCTCTTTTTCCATAACAGTGGTTTACTCTCTAGAAAAATGTCCTTTGCCAAAGTTCAAATTTTAAGCCTTATTCTAACATAAGAAAGGAATTCCTCCCCATTCCAGCCCTCCTCAGCCTTGTCTCACCTAAAGAGGGAAAATAACATAGTCAACAAGATTCAGGGTAAATAGATCTCAAAACACTGTAGACAAAGAAGCGTGTGGGAACAGGAGACAAAAAAAGTCATACTACTAAAGAAACACTTGTGAAGGGTACTGTTTAGAGAGACAGACCCACCAAAAGACTGAGATTCAATCATTAAATTACAGAATGTTCCATCTCTCTGTACCCTACCCATCAATGGGGCTCTAGTATAATAGCAGTACGATGACATTTTAAGAAGCTACAAGATATAGACTCACTGATGAATCAAAATTAAGGCTAAATTTCAATAGTAGAGAAAAACACAAGGGCACTAGAAGAATTTGAAACTGTACAGATAGTTAGAGCAGATGTTAAAAATATCCCACTCCTTAACCAGATTAATACAAATTCTCACACTAAAGGCCTCTTTATCTCAATTACTTTTAGTCACTGACATTTGGCTTTCCACAGAAAGTTACAAGGGATGCCAAATGGAAAGGTAAACACATATTTTAAGAGAAAATGTGATCATCAGGAGACTTGAATATGACATATATGTTGATATCAGATAGGGAATTTCATTAATTATAATTAATATTTAGGGTGCTAATGGAAAAATAAACAAGAAAAAGAAGCAAAAATGTGTAATGCAAACAGAAAGATAGAAGCTTTAAAAAATAATGAAAAATATACTACAAATCAAAAACTCAATAACCAAAATGAATGTCTTCTTTGTGTTTGTCAATACAGCTGGGAAAAAAATCACTGAAGTTGAGGTTTAAAAAATGGATACTTTCCAATCTTAAATGCAAAAAAAATTTTAAAAATGAAATACCAGACTAGAACATAAAAGAAGGGTGAAAAATATCAAAAGTTATAATTGGGGTATACTAGAAGAAAAATAAAAAAAGCAGAGTATATTAAATATTTGAAGTAATAATGGCCAAGTCTTTCCAAAATGAATGAGAGTCAATAAACCACAGATCCAGAAAGCTCAGAGAACACCAATCAAGGTAAATATCAAACTATCCAAACCAACAAAATACACACATACTTAGACATATCATATCATATTCTGTAGAACACAGAATACAAAGAGAAAATCTTGAAGGAAGACAGAAGAGGAAAGAAAACACCATAACTATAGAAGAACAAGGACAATAGCTGTGGAGGACACCTTTTCAGAAATCATGCAATCAAAAAATAGAATAAAATATTTAAAATGTTGAAAACAGATTAGCCAATTTAGAATTCTGTATCTAGAAAAAATATTTTGCAAGATAAAGGGTACATAAATATTTAGACAAACAAAAAGTGAGAGAATTTGCTTTCAGTCCCTTGTATAGAAATGTTAAAAGAAGTTCTTTAGGTAGATGGAAAATAACATTAGACAGAGACTTGGGTCTGTATAAAGAAAATAAATGAAGAGATTCAGAGAAGAAATACATAAAGCTATATATATGTATATATAATATATATCTATTTTTCATGTCATTAATTGATCTAAATGATAATAGTTGATACAATGATAGTAACAATGTATTGAGTGATTATAGCATATGGTTAAGTGAAATGAATTACAACATTTATATAAATGATAAAAAGAAATGATTGGGGATACTCTGTTATAAAGTGCTTATATTTATAGTGTGGTATAGTGGTGTAATATTATTTGAAGATGAATTAAGATGAGTAAATTTTATTTATACAACCACACATACACACATACCACAGCAATCCATAAAATCATTTTGCAAAGTGGTATACATAATATTCTTATAGAAGAGATAAAATGAAATTGTATAAAATGTTCAACTAAAAGCAAGGAAAGCAGAAAATAGTGGGGAAAGATGAATAAAGAACAAACACAATTAATAAAAAACAGGTTCACATGGAATATTAATCAAGATCCCGTTCTGAGGCATAAAATATACTTTACAAATAAAAAAATAAATTTTACAAAATATATTTTGAGACAAAAAATGGAATTAAGGCACAGGTCAATTAACTGGGGGAAAAAAAGCAGGACAATTCCAAAATATTTAGAAATTAGGCAATAGACTTCAAAATAACCTACAAAACAAGCCTCAGATGAATTAAAAAACATTGAATCAAATTAAAATGAAAATGCTATTTATCATAAATTAGAAATGCTGTCCCCCCAAAAAAAGGTTTAAATGAAAAAGTTAAGACTGTACAAATATTAGAAAAACAGAAAGAGTCTTTAAAAAACAAATAATTTAACTTTTGGAAAAAATAAGTAATTATATATTGGGATCAATATACAGCCCAAGGCAATATACTAAAGTCAATTTCTTTCCTATAAAATACTGTATATCCCTGAATAATTGGGATTTGAAATAAAACAAAAAACACAACTTATAATAGCAACATTTCCTTACCCCAGCCTCACAAAATAAGTACTTGAGTCTATACCTAACAAAATATAAACTGAAACAGTGTGTTGAAACTCCAAAACATTAATGAAAAAAATTCAAGAATATCTAAATAAATGGGGAGATATTACATTTTCATAGATTAGGAGAATCAGTGGAATTTAGTAATATGATCTCAAAATCTAATCTCATCTTTTAGTTTCTTAAGGAACTCAAGGCAAAGGAGCTTAACTTTTAAGAAGGGGTAGAAAATTTCCTTTCATCTGGTAATAGAATAAATATGGAAGTAGGTTTGTGAGATTGGATTCTCAATCTAGGACTGCATTATGACTTTTCTGAGTTCTCAGCACTTTTGTCTTTATATGCACCTTCTTCTATTAAGCATGTATTCAAAATTATATTTCATAGCACAGTTAGTACAACGATATTAATATTATAACATTTTCTTTGGTCTATAGTGCCTATAAATACTTTTTTAAATGGTCAGTCACTACATTTTTACATAGAATAAGTTGTCCCTGTTCTGTGTACAAAATATTCATATAGCCTTAAGATGATGAACAATGGAAGATATAGGCTATTCATAACCTCAGGTTCTAGAATTTTTCAAATGAAGACTATTTCAATTTATGATGATAGTATACAAAATTAGTCATTTATTATAAATTACTAAAGTGTGTTTCCTATCTCCTAAACTCTTATTCTTTTTTTTTTTTTTTTATGTGAGGGATATGATTTATTTTGAGCATCCTTACTTGTTTTTTAGATTAAGTCAGAATTTTTTTTCCTTTGGACGGTTTTGTATCATTTATATTCATTCTGAAACTCTGATCCTATTCAACTTATTATTGCTGCTGCTATTTTGTTATTTTTTTCCTTTTTAAATATCTCAGTATTAAAAGGAATTGAACTTTTAGAAATTCTTTTTGCATGTGTATATGCTTTTTCTTTTTGCCCAGGTTGGGTGTCACTGCTTTCTCAATTTTTTATCTTACATGGTGTATCTGGGACACATTTCTTGTTTTTTTAAAGGCTTTTCATAAACTAAGTTTAAATATCTCAAGAATTTGGTCTTTGTTCTAAAAATGTTAAAACAAGGAAAATATTCTTTGTTAATAATTCTACCTTTCTAGACAAGTAATCACATAGGAAGGGTAGTACATTAATTAATTAATACTTCCACCAGAGGAAAATTAAACAGTTGAAATAATAAATGTGGATATGCTGCTGAATATTTGAATTGAATTTCATCATTTAAGTTACTAGCAAATTTAATCTGCAGTCTGGGGCATGATAATACTTGGAAAAGTTTTATGCTAGGAATTGAGAATTCTTGATAGCTAGGAATTTATACTTTTGCTCTTTAAAATATTTTAATTTTTTAGGATATAAATACTTTTTTAAATGGTCAGTCACTACATTTTTACATAGAATTAGTATATTGCAATGATGACACTGAGACATTATTTTGCATACAGTATCGTTTTGTGTTGGTATTACATATTTTCAGATTCCTTAAAAGTATTTGTATTTGGTTTGTTTTATCCAACTTTAAAAGTTTTCAGATACTTGCATTATTTGAGGTGTTACTATACTTCTAGCAATAGCATCAGATCAATCAGGGAAAGGTGTTTTGTGACAGAAGATCTGCTTACTTTTGCACATGTTGCATCTGGTTGTTATAGAAAATAAAAAACTTAGTTAAAGAAAATAAGTAAAATTTAAGTTATCAAAATGTCTATTGATATGTTATCCTGATTTTTTCAAAAAATGCTAAATCAGACAGCCTGGGTAAAATTCAGAAAAATCATTTCTTGTTAGAAAAGATTCAAAAAAGTTTGTAAAAGTACCCAATAATGGCAATGTTGCTAATAACGTAGACTACAAATTGTCTCAGTAAACAAACATTTAAAGTTGTTTATTTATATTTAGTCTTTCAATTAAAAGTAACCTATTTGAAAAGAAGAAAAGTTGGCAAATGTACAGGTTGTTAATTAATATGACATGGAAAGGGCAAAATGGAGCTAAGCAAGTGTATTTGTTTGAAAGACATGTCTCTTTCCAATTTATCTTAAACCCACTCTAATCAGGTTATCACCCTTAATTCCAATGTTTTGAAACTATTCATAACAAAGTCACCAGTTCTTCCACACTTACAAATATTATTATGAATTATCAGTTCATATCTTGTTCTATAGAAAGAACTTAAGCCAGGAAATCAGAATCACCACTATCTGCTTTGACGCACCAGATTCTTAAATTGAAATATTCTACTGAATTTTCTTAGGTTACTTTTCTCACCCGTATGAGCTTCATCCAGTCTGATGTCTTCAAATACCAGCTTTCTCTCAAGTTTTTTTGGTGATAATTTCTATCTAGTCTCTCTGATTTTATCCTTGCTCATTCTATAATTTGTTCTCTACAGAGCGATGACACAGATTCATTCAAACTTAGAGAGAAAGAATGAGTGGTCTAAGCAAATAGAAAAAGTTGTCACTGACTGAGAAGGGAAGGCTAGGAAGAATTAAATTTGGGGAGGAAGAAGGTAGTCAGGAGTTTACTTTTGGACAATTTCACTTTTAGAAACATATTAAAACTTCAATTGAAAATGTCGAGCAACCTTTGGATTAAAAAAAAAGAAGTTTGGGAAAATAGATACTGTTAAATTTATAAATTCGAGTATTAGAGTAGAGGTCGTTTTTAAAGCTGTGAGCCTTGAAACCAGGTCGTTCTTTTGCTTAAAAGCCTCTAATTGCTCTGCATCTCCTGGACGGTCCTATACAGACTGGTTTTTTACTCTTTCTAACCACATCTCCAATTTCTCATTTGCTTCACTCTGACTACTCTCATGGTCTTTGTTATTTCACAAGCACATCAGGCACACTTCCTACTGAGAGCTTTTAGAATGGCTGTTTTGTTGTTGTTGTTGTTGCAGATACTATTTTCCTGATATATACTTAGTTCTTTCCTTCACCACATCTCTTTTAATTTTTTATTCAAAAAAGTGAAAGAAACGTTTGTTCCATTTAACATTGCACCCTTACTTTAGACTTTCACTTTCCTTAGCATGTACTACCTTTTGAAATTGTTTGGTTGCCATTTAATTTATTGTCTGTACCCCCCCTCCCCCCCGCTTATTATAAACTCCACAAGGGAATTGAATATTGCTTATTTGCCTTACTGTTTTACTGTTGTATTCCTAATGTTTATAACAGTAGATATGTTTCAGACTTGTTGAATGACTTTTTTTGAACAATCATGACACAATTCTAAGTTTACACTGCTCTCATGAGTATGAGGCATTGTTCAGAGAGGTGAATTTTTTTCAGAATTCAAGGTAAAATCATAATTATGATACTGAAAGAGTTAAGCAAAATTCATAAGTAATCAGAGCAAAGTAGTTCTTAACTATTAGAGCATTAGTTACTCAAAAGTAAAATGATAAAATATAATAAACTGATAGGTTTTCTGTTATCTTCTCTAGATATTTTGATCAGCAGGTATCTGCATTTTAACCAAGGCATGAAGAGATTCTGATGCATATTGTCCAAAAACCATATGCCTCAGAGGAAGAGAAGGAGAACCTGAGACAAAATCTCCAGAGTTTGAGAAAAATGAGTTCATGCTTTCACTAAGACCCAGTTTAACAGTATGTGTGATTAAATAGAGGAATTAAACATTTGATTTAGAATTAGAGAGTCTTTTTCTTCAGGGTCAGGACTGATAAACTGAGGAAGATAGACCTTTTTTTCTGGAAGCATTTAAAAATAGATTCTCATCTTTCTGGAGTGATTTTTATGATCGTCTATTTTAAGATATCAGATTAGCCAAATGAACTTGCATTGTTCTTTTCAAGTGCTGTGATCATGACTTTAAATCTTTTTAACAGCTATGAAGGGGCAGGGTGTATGTTTCACAGTAAGTTTCAAGTTGAGATAATTGATAACAGGGCTAACTTTTCTTTGAGTAGCAAAGTGAATAAAATATAATTTTGAGTTACTTTTTAAATTACCTTTCTACTTACATTAATTATTCTCTGTCTCTCTCTCCCATGTGTTTGCGAATTTCTCCTCTCTCTCTCTCTCTCTCTCTCTCATCGAGGTTTATATTTCTAGACCTAAGCATATAAACATAATGACTTATATAAACATAATGACTTTCTTCCTATTTTAAAATTAGTGTTTGGAGCAGGATCTTCAGTAGGAAAGACATGCAAAAAAAGGTAAAATTTTACCATTTTAATTTATTAGTATGATTGTCATGGTTGAATGTATCCCCCAATGTTCATGTGTTAGAAACGTAATCACTAATGTAACAGTGTTAGGAGATGGAGCCTAATAAGAGGTGATCATGTCATGAGGACTCTGCTCCCAATCTAAAGAGTAGAGTCTTATAAATGTGAGCTAAGCCCCCTCTGGTTTTCTTGTTTCTTCGAGCTTTCTTGCCCTTACCTTCTACAATAGAAGGATGTAGTAAGAAGACCCTCACTGTATATGGGTCCCTCCATCTTAAGCTTCCTAACCTCTAGAACTGTGAGAAATATATTTCTTTTCCTTATAAATTACTTAGCCTGTGGTATTCTGTTATAGCAACACAAAATGGACTAAGACAATGGCATTTTACATTTCTGAACCAGAGATTAAATAGGATAACTATACCTAACACAGTAATAACAAAGAGAAAAAGAAGAAAGAATGGAGAAAAGCGGTAAATTTGTTTTGTTTTGCTATTTTTTCCTGGCATTTTCAACTATTCCTGCACTGTGGTGTTTAATACCCAAATAAGAACTTAATTCAAAATATCATTGAGCTAAATGCTACTTTTGTCTTCATGAGTTTTAAAATAACCAAAATGTAAATAGAAAAACAGGTTCAGGATCAAGTTCTAAAATGATTGCTTTTCTATTAAAGATCTTTATTACAAATGTATAAAGCTTTATGTGGCATTTTCAATCTTACATAAATACAGATATACACACCTTCTATCTCTAATTGTACTCCAAGCTATTTCAAAGATGAGAAATGACAAAACTGCTCCTGTGTAATTGGGACAGTTTGCCTGTATGACACTAAACACTATTTAAAAAGAAAAAAAAAAAAAGAACAGCTGCAGAATTTGAAGTGATGAAAATATTTTAAGTTTAAACATGTGACGCTATCTAAAGACTTCAATTTAAAAATAGGAACCTGAAGAAATATAGACAATTTTATAATGAAATGGATCTTTCCTTTCAAACTTCCAGAAACATCATGAGATAACAAAGTCTGATTTATAAGAGAATTTGAAACAAGTTTCAAACTTTTAAACCTGGGGGCTGTTTATTTCATTTTCTAATTATTAAAAGAAGAAGTTTATGCCTAAACCAAGACCTGTGCTATATGTACTTGAGGCACTTGATGTGTTAAATGTACTAACAAAATTGTAACTCAATTTTAATAAGTGGTAACCTGGGCGAGGATACAAATGTTTTTCATAATATTATTTGTCATACGAATATAAGAAATTCTGAGCTGTAGATAATGTTAGATACATACAGATTTATCCTCAAAAAGTTCTGAAAAACTCCTTAAATTGCATTTTATTCTCTTTTTCTTCATTTCATTTTTAAAGTTGGATTCTCACTCTGTCACCCAGGCTGATATGCGGTTGCATGCTCATAGCCACTGCAGCCTCTACCTGTTGGGCTCAAGTGATCCTTCTACTTTAGCCTTCTGAGTAGGTGGAACCAAAGGCATGTGCCACTACAACTGGCGAAGGCTTTTTGATTTATTGTAGAGATACGGTCTCACCAAATTGACCACTCAAGCCATTTTGAACCTGCTTAGAAGCCTACCCTGCTGTCACCAGAAACCCTCTTTATATGAGTAATGCTTCTGTTGGTGCTTGTACCAAATTTAGAACCAATTTTGGGAGATGGGGGGATTGATCTTGCCCTCTGCAGGACACTGCAAAATGTCTTTGTTCCACAGTTAAAAATCTTAAGGCTGTATCAGCAGAAGATTAAATCAAGTACATGGTTATTCTTAGTATGGAGGTCTATGCACCTTCATAGGTCACTCACACATGGAGTCAGTCTTGTGTAAACCCAACAACCTCCAGCATCAGGTATCACTTGCCTTAGCGCTACTATTGTGATCTCAACTAGAAGAGCATAATTCATAATATTCTTCTTTCTGGGGAGTCCGTCATAACACTCTTCCACTTACAGTTACTTCTCAAGTTTTCTCTTTTTTTGGTGTTTGCCACTGTGCTTCTACTCTCAATATTATGAGTTTTCACAATTTCCCCAGTCCTATAATTTGTCCCTCTAAGAAATCATCCTGCTGGAAAAGATCATTGACTAATACATTAATATATTATATTTTCTCAAGTATAAAGGAATATCTATCATAGATATATATGAAAATTATGTATATGCATTGTCCTTCCCTCACTATCACATTGTATCTTTTTTTGTGTGTGTGAGTTGGAGTCTCACTGTCGCCCAGACTGGAGTGCAGTGGCCACTCCAGGCCACCACAGCCTCGACCTGCTGGGCTCGGCAATCCTTCCACCTTAGCTTTCCAAGTAGCTGGAACTACAGGTGCGCGCTACCACACCCAACTAATTTTTTGATTTATTGTAGAGATGAGGTCTCGCCAAGTTGCCCAGGTGTGTCTCGAACCTACGGGATCAGGCAATTCACTCACCTCAGCTTCCCAAGGCGCAGGATTACAGGCTGAGCCACTGAGCCCAGCTACATTGTATCTTTTATGTGCAAACATTGTTAACTATTGTGTCCCATCCTCTTTCACTTTGTCACCCTCTCCCGCAAAACTCTAACCATAGTTAAATTGCACTCTCTATTTTGGATGCTCAGAACCTGGACATGGCTCACTATATCAGTTTAAATTCATAACTGTTAGTTTCAAGTGAGCATTAATTTTATTTCATCACTAGATCATCCTGTAAGCATACCGTGTGTGTGTGTGTGTGTGTGTGTGTGTGTGTGTGTGTGTGTGTGTGTGTGTGTATTGCAATTTCAACCATCTTAAAAAAAACAACATCCCTAGCCTATATTTTTCTCCAGTTGCTGCTCCATTCTTACCTTTAACAGCAAAACTCCGTTCTTTTCCTCCTCCAATCCACTTCATTCAGGCATTTGACTTTACAATGTACTGAAAATGGTTTTCCTGAGTTTACAAATAAGATCCATGTTGCTAAAGAACCACATTCTAGTGTAATTAGTGACAGTTTTCTTTCTCTCACAACACATATCTGATCGGTTATCAAATTATTTCGCTTCAATTTCAAAGTATTTAAAATTTGACTTTCAATATAAAGAAAGTCAAATCCACTGTCACCTTTTGATTAGATGATCTTTCAAGCTCCTTAACTGGTATTTCTGCTTCGTCTGTAACCCCATTAGCAGATTTTAAATCCAGAAGTCAAAGTCATCATTTTTAAACCTAAGCAGACTTAAGTCACTTCTTATTTGAAATACCCATATGACCTGCATCTTACAAATTTTTAAAAAATGTCAACATTAACACAAGAGCCTAAAGACCACACATAATATGGATTCCAATAGTTTTTTGGACAAATATGTCAATACTCTATCTTTCATTCACTTCTTTCTAACTACACTCATTTTCACATTGTTCCTCAAACAAGCTGTGCATGCTCCTGTTTCAGAACCTTTGTAACTTTTTACACTTCCTGGAATACCTGATATCCCTGAATTACTTCTACCAATCTTTGGTCAGATGTCACTTTCTCAATGAGTCTTTCTAAGATCACTCAAATTAAAGTAGCAACTTTCTTTCTGATTCTTATTTATCAATTTATATATTATTATTGTGTGTTTCTTTTGCTTGTAGTATTTTAATCTTTTAACACATACACATATACTCACACATTCAATAGAGATAGATTTATTTAGTCTGTCTATTGTATGTCTCCTGTCAGTCTAATAGACGTTTCAAGATAGCTGTCTAGAACACAGCAAATACTCAGTAAATAATAATGAACTAGTTAATCAAAGCACATTAATTGATAGTGCTCATAAAAAGCTTAATTTTTTTACAATTTCTAACAACCTAAGACACATTTGATATTATATTAGTGACTTGTCAAAGATTTTCTGCATGGACAAGGCAAAGACTAAAGTATATATGAATAAGACTCAGGAGGTAGAAAGTGCAAATTTATTTTTAACACATAGAAAAATATATGCTAATGAAATAGCTCTAAAGGTGGACATTTTATGAGTAGATAATATGTAATCATTTCAAAACTAACGGAAAATGCCAAAATAATCTGAATGTGGTGAATAACATTGGCCAAAATGGACTATAATTAGTTCATCATGGCATTAGTTTATTATCATGAGCCTGGGATACTAGCTGAGATTGTAGCCAGTGATTTCCTCAGGTAGTTACTTCTGTCTTAGGTATATTTATACATATGCCTGTGTATGTGTGTGCGTTTAAGCAAGGAATGAAAAATTCATTGCCAAGTAAATTGAATAATCCTGCAATATAGTTATTAGGTTAAATAACAAAATCTAGTTCACTTTTTAAAAACAGCACCCTCTTGTTTTGGGATGTTTAAGCTTTCCTCAATGTTTTGGCAGGAGTACCAAAAGGCTGTTGTCAAATTTGTCATAGTCTGATATTAAAATACGAGTGCATTAATCTTACAATGACCTTTTCTCTGAACTTAGTCCTAGAAAAAAGATGCTGCATCTTTTGTAAGTAACTTCAAGGCAAGATATCATACAGCATTCAAATATGTTTTATCCAGTTAATCATCCAGCATTACCTACTTTCATCAATGTTCAGGAGCTTAATTCCAGGATTACTTATCCCCCAAAAAAGCTAAATATGAAAATCAGAAGCACAGACCCAAACAATAGAACTTTTATACCATGATAATTAGAAAAGGAACCTATTACCCAGGATTATAATTAGTGACTAACATATTAAATGACCTTTAACATTTACCTTAAGCCCTGGATTTCTGGAAAACCAGCAAGGTTATGAATGCCATATTAGTGATCTTTAATCTTTATTACTGCTGTGGACAGAATTTTAATGATTTTTAAATAGGCAGTGGTCACTAACATATCCCTATTAAAATAAAAAAATCTCATAAAAAATTAAATGGATTAAGACTTCAAATGTACCATCATCAAAAGTATTATCTAATTATGGAGTTCAGTGAACAGGCCAAGTGAAATGGTTGGTAATATTAGTTACTTGCCACATGGGAATGCCCAGGATTTATGCACAAATAGATTCTGCTTCTGTTGCAACATAGTAATTAAGAATTTGTCAGGGAAATTTGACCCTCTAGGGTAGAAATTACTTTGTAAAATAAGAATGGCAGAGCACTAGTCTCCTTGCTGCACATAATTTAACTTGATTATTTATACATCAAAGAGAGTCTGCAGTGACTGCAGTATAATATTTAAGTAGAGGGATATTAAAGAAAGAAGCATCTAGTGAAATCCTTTCCCCAAATCTCCGTGAGAAAATAGAAGAAATTTTCATAAAGCATTTCATTTTGCATATAAATTGGGGCCTAGATTGTGCCTGTGAATTTACTGCTGTCAAATTTAATTTTTCTTTAATTCTTCAGGCCCAGATGTGAAAGGCTCTGTGTGCAGACTGCAATTTTCAATGCTTACAGGTAGCTCCCGGATCGATAATGTGTCTTTATGAGAAATTACCATTAATGTTATTGAGTATGCATTTTGTTTTATAGGATAATAAGGTAATATGAAATGCCAATTCATTCATTAGAAGAGAACTAAGTGCTTAAATGAAATGGGTGACAGGTTTGAAAAAAGATGTAGTAATGGGCAGGAAGGCAAGAATGGATTTTTAATGACCTAATATTTAAAGGTTTAACTGTGTTTTTGCATTTTCTTTTTATACATTATTTAATCTATAAGATAAAGAAATTTATTTAGATTGGAGAATGTGTTTTGGCTAAAAATCCTCTGAGAAAGTAAATTTATAACGACTGGATTTCAGAACATTTTTCTAATGAGGTAATTTTACTGAGATCACAGAACCTGAATTAACTAAAAATGAACAGTACTGTATGATGTAAGCACTGTAAAAATTATCAAGTCATAATAGAATGCCACAAACAAAACCAAATTTAACCTTGTAATAAAAGGAATATATTTAATATTCATTACTATTGCTGATATAAGAGCTAATTTCTGAAATAAATGCAATAAAAAAGCAAAAACACTTAAAATTTGGGAAACTAGAACCCAACTCATTGGGGATCAAGCTAAAGAAATTACATTTCAACAAAAATTAGTTAAGCTGAATGTGAATTTTATCACTGCTATTAAAAACTTTATATTTGGTCACTAAGAAAAACAAGTTTCACACCTTCATAAGTAAAGTAGTTCTGATTCAGTCTTGTACTGTTAAGCTGGGAGGCATTCTAATTATCTGCAAAGTTGGATGGACTCATTAATTTGACACCTGTGATTTTATAAAGAATAAGTAAGAACTCTAGACAAGCATTTGGGTAACTCACTTAAACAAGGTTTTTGAAAAAATATTTAAAAATTTTATGCTATTGCATAATTTGAACTAAAATGACTTGCTTGTGACATCTTACTGTCTTAATTATACATAATTCTGAAACCAAATCAAATTCATTTGTGCACTGAACACAGGGTCATGAACAAAATGTCATTAGGCCATATACTTCCAAAATGAAAAAGACACTAACATCTTTGAAGATGTTCTCAAGTCAAACACATAGAGTCAAAGCAACCAAGCATGACATTCACAATTATAAACAAAACAAAGTAATTAGAACAAATGATTATCCAAATTATATTGATCCTGTTATAGAGTAAAACAGTACAAACTTGTATAAATAAAAGTGCCTTTTGTATTTCATTTTTTGAAAAACCAAATTGTGGAGGACATTATGGTATAATGAAAGTACCTAAGCTTTGGTGTCAGAAAGAGTGTGGGTCAAATCCCGGTTCTCATATCAGTTAGTTGCTTAAACCTAAACAAAATATTTAACCTCCTCAAATCAGCTTCCTTGCTATAAAATAGGCACAAAAAAATCTCAATCATCAAAGTCAGTGGCCATATATTGAGACTGGACTGAAATCTAGTCACATCTAAAACTTAAGTGCTGATATCTCATGCTTTAAGCACAACTTCCTATCTTGCAGACTCTCATTACTCTCATAATAAATGGCATTACAGAAACAAGTAGCTCCTTGATTCTACCTTACCTCCTTCTCTTAGCTGAACTGGACATTGCTAGGTTTGATGTCTCCTCTCCCTAGTCTGTATCCCATTGCTAGACTAATTTGCCAATTACCTCAGACTTGCACCCTTATCTTTATAGACATCTGACTGATACCATTTCAATCCTGAGCCAACTCCAATGTCTAGTTTTTCTAATACAAAATCTTAACACTACTAGAAAAGTGCCCTCATGTAAAGAGTCATATGGCCACAAATGTATATATTCAATCCCAGTTAGTCGATCAGATATTTTGATAAATTTTTGCCTTTATGATCAATTCTCTCTTCTACTTCTTCCAGCAGCTAAGGTTTCATTATCCTCAAGGCTTCTCCACCCTTCCCTTTTTACTCTTAATAGCCAAACAGGGAATCTAAATTTATAAAACGTGGATTATTTGCTCCTCTGTATCTCTCACCTTCAGATTTCTCTAAACCCACCTTAACCTTCCTAAAGGATTATATACTTCTCTTCATGGCAGACCATGAAGCAGACCTTTTTTAAAAAAAAAAAAACATCCTTCATGGTTTTAGTTTATTAGTTGTATTCCTTTCTTCCCATTATCATCTTTCTCTCTTTTTCTTGATTTTCTTCCCAGCTATCAAACATGAATAATTTCTAATTAATCCTTCCCCTGAGGAAAAAAAATATAATTAGAAATAAAATTATTTGAAACTTAAATTGCCCTATTGCCATTGGATGGATTTCTCTTTTCCTTTTGTCAGCATGCTTCTTGAAATAAGATTACTTCTTCTTATTCATTCTTCAAAGCTTTATCCATCTCCTACTGCCCCTATAACTTCACTGAAACTGTTTTGTCAGAGTAATCCATAACTTCTTAATTATAAACCCACTGGATTAAAAAAAAAAACACTTTCTTACTATACTATAACAGTGGCAAGTCTGACTTGTCTGTCACAATTTTTAACAGGTTCTCTTTTTCTGCTCACTCCTTAAATGTTCATCAGTATTAAGCTCTGGTTATTCTCACTCAACATGCATTTCATGAAAACTTTTTTTCCATTTTCCATTTACCTAATTTTAACTACAAACCAAAGATTATGACTCCCCTTTGTGTATGTCTAGCACAGATACCTACACTGAAGTTCAAATTTATACACTCAACTGCCAGTTAAATATCTTAAAATTATCTCAAATTTGTCATACTCTCGTCTTTTCCTATTAATTGTTCCTGTTTCTGTATAACCTACCTGTCCTAAAACAATTGATCAAGTACAAAATTTGGGGTATAATATCAAATTTTCTTTTCCTTATCTCAACTTTCAGATAATCTTCTGATAAATTCATCTACTAAATTGTTTACACATTTATAATCTCTCCTCAAACCATGGCATCATTCCCTTAGTTTAGATTCTTCTCATTTCTAATCTTACTAGTGGATGCCTATCTATTGTCTTTGCCTGTGTTAATTCTTTCCTCCAGTCTTCATGAAGTTACCATTACTATTCCATCTAAAGTAAGATCTGTCCATGTTACTTGCCGGCTTAGAACCCTTCAGTGGAACCCTGTTGCCTATAAAATCCTTGCTATTATACACTGTATAGTCCTCAGTGACCTATCTATCTCTCTTACCTTATCTCCTGCCATGTCCTGTCTCTTACTTTATGCACTTTAAATCAAATGACTTTCTGTTTTTCTCATGCACCATGCTGTTTCACAGCTCTGTGCTTTAACTCATGCTGCTTAACTGCCCTGAATGCACTTCCCCACATTCTTTGCCTGGCTAACTCTTACTCATCCTTAAAACTTCAGTTCCCACTGTGCTATCTTCTCAGTAAATTTTCCTGTATCTCCCCAGACTAAGTGTAAATATTCTGAGCTTCCCTGCGACTAGTGCAACCCAAAAGCCAAACTCTTATATCATGTTAAAATGTTTGTCTTTTTCATCCTACTAGATGTAAACATCTCATATGCAAGAACCATATCTTTTTCTTTGGGAACTAATTTGTTTAAGTCCCAGTTTGCTGCAGTGAGACATAAAGCTGTTTTATTTTTCCAATAACTGACACCAACCTAGTCAATTCCTTCTAGTTACTCACTTGGTTGTGGATTTCTTTTAATGACAACTCTGTTTACTTCTGTAACTTATCAATAATTTTAGCCATTAGACGAATACAATTCTAGTTTCTAAGCTACAAATAATTTTGTTTAATATTTACTTTAATATCTAATTAAATGTTCTTTTGAGAGTCACTTCCTCTTCTCTCTCCACCTTGTCACTGCTTCTGTTTGTAACATTGTCTATAGCTATCCTCTGTGGGGCAAGTATCCACATGGGCACACTTAATGGTACTTAAGAGACATGCGAATTAGATGGGTGGAATAGGTCGCACCTATCTAATTCCCTATCAAGAGAGACTAGATGCATTTTAATCTATGCCCCTAAATGTGCATGTATAAACACATTGTTAATAATGTTCATTTTCTAAATGTAGTAACTGATGTTTGTGAGATGAGTACCATGGACAGGGTAGCCAGATTTTGAAGTATCAGCTTGCCATGGTAGCCACAAAGATGAACTGAAGCACTGGAATACCTTCTCTCAAACCTTCTCTATCATTCTTTCACCTTTCTCAGTGCCAGCAGTATCAAGCACTCATTTACTCAGCTGCTCAGAAAGCTTCAGATGTATGAAGGTACACAATCCCAAATAATGGAGAGGCATTTCCAGTTTTAGGAATAAGGTTTCTCTCCCTTTCTTAGATGAAAATATATTGAAGAAATAGTCTTTATTTATTAGCACTACTCTAACCCCCAGATATATATTCCCTTCACTCATCCAGTTGATGGAGTTAACACTGCTTGCCCTTAAATGGTCTTCTCAGTCCCAGCAGGTCACAGTTTCCTGAACTTAGGTTGTTGAAACCCTTACATATTAATATATTCAACAAACATTCATTAAAGTTACTAGCTGCTGCCCACTGTAGTAGATGCTAGGCTAATCACAGTGAACAAAGTAGATGAAATCTCTCTCTAGTATAGCTCTAAAGTTTTGAGCCTTAGTAGGCAATGCTGATCAAAAAAAACTTTGGCACCTAGAAGTATTCTACTGTACAAGTGCCTAACTTTTGGCCAGCAGTATAGTTTATAATGAATAACTACATGTGAAATTTAAATAGGTAAGTTATCTTATATACAGTGATTAAATAGTTTTTCTTATTCTTGTGAATGGATATTTTAAAATTTTAATTGAAATGGACTTCCCACCTTTAACTGAGACACATTTCAATTAAAAATGACCCATTTTAAAGCTTTAACAAAAATATTTGTCATTAAAACCTAGATTAGGTTGAAATAACATGTAACTCAAAGACCCAGTAGCAACAAACTGAAGCAACAGACAATTATCTTATCTTTTTCTCAAGTCACATTCATTATGGTGATTGAAATTTGCACTATTTAGAAGATTGCTAGTCTAGGCACCAGGCCAAAGAGAGAGTCAAAATGTCTTCAATCACCAATAAAATACTATATCGTATCTGTCCATAGTTGGGCAGAATTAGTCACGTGATTCATCAATTTGCATGAAGAACAAGGAAGTATAATATTTTTATTTACCAAAAAATAATAAATGTATTATTAAAAAGTGATATCCAAGAGATAAAACCACCATCCCCATATTTTAATTATGGCCTTCAGTCTTTGAGAGACCTTTCTCCAGGCTTCTAACAGTTTTAAGACCTGCTTTATAGCATAGGAAAATCAAACATTAAAAATTGGGCACTTTCTTATAAAAAATCAGAACAAAACCTTTAGTTCAAATCGTTTTTTCTGTCTAAATTAATAATTTGTTGGATGGAATACAATCTATTATTTGAAAGTGATAATATTGCTGAAATCCATATAAGTAGCAGGGTAACCTAGACCAGGACTTCTCACGTGACTAGTTCTGCCCAACTATAGACAGATACGATATAGCATTTTAATGCTGATTGAAGACATTATTAGCATTTTGGACTGTATAAATTTTTGTTGTGGGGGAATTCTTACACATTTTAAGATGTTTTGCAGCATCCCTGTCTTCTACTCACAAGTTGTCAAAAGCGCCTCCTCCAAGTTGTATAAACCAAAAATGTGTATAAATATTACCAGATGTTTCCTGGCAGGACAAATTTTCAGGTATCAAATTACCTTTTGCTGAGAATTGCTGACCTAGAATATTTCCCTAGTGACAGTCACATGATTTTCTTTTGCAAACGGGCAAAAAGTCATTGTATGCATTTCTTCAAGGTTTTCATCCCGAATAATCTCATATCTGAATTTTTTTTTATGCTACTGCATCTAGATCAGATATATTACCTTTACTCAGGAGTAGATATTAGCGATCATGCTATGCTTGCAACTGGTTGGAATTTTTTGAGCTAGTATAAACAGTTTTGTTGTTGTTTTGTTTTGTTTTGTTTTGCTTTGTTTTGTTTTATTTTTGAGTTGGCGTCTAACTCTGTCACCCAGACTGGAGTGCTCCGGGCCACCGCAGCCTCGCCCTATTGGGCTCCGGCGATCCTTCCGCCTTAGCCTTCCAAGTGTCTGGAACTACAGGCACAGACTACCATGTCCGGCTAATTTCTTTTATTTATTGTAGAGACAAGGTCTCTCCAAGTTGCCCGGATGTGTCTTGAACCTGTGGGCTAAGGCAATCCACTCACCTTGGCCTCCCAAAGTGCTGGGATTACAGGCTGATCTTTTTCCTTTTTTTTAACTCAAGAATCACATGGTGCTACTCATTCCTTGCAGGGACATAAATGACTCCTCCATTGGAAGAAAAGAAGAAATAAAGTTGAGAATAATAATTTTTTAGTTAGTCCTATTTAAACTGAAAAGAAAATAAATTTTGACTTAAACTATCAAATCTCATAGAGATTTCTAATCTCAAAAAGCAAATGTTCCAAAGTTAGGAAAATCTTCAGTATTTGTACATTGGTCCTGAAATGTCAAAAGTCTTGGGTTCTTTTAATATCTCCAGTCTGACATTGATGAGTTGTTATAGGGATTGGTGCCTACATTAATTTTAGGCATTATAACTTGACCCCAATAGATTCAAAGCAAGAATTGAGATTGTTTCTCTGTGGCTCTCTGTTACAAATAAGAAAACATTTTCAAGAATAGAAGCTGCTAAAATGAGAATTAGAAAACCAAGTTACTTCAAGTCATCTCAAGTCTTGAAATAGGTGGATTAATAATTCTGGGCTTCAATTTTCATATGTGTTAAATCAAGAAATTAGACAAAATAATATTAAGAAAATCCTACCCACTTTAAAACTTTATTCACCTATGTAAAGTACTTGCTTTCTTTAGTTTAAATATAGAATTGAAATTATCTGAAAGCTTAATAAGTATCAAATATTGAATTCACTTTCCCATTGGAGGATAAAATTAATTTCTCTTGAGATAGCTCCATTGTTAAGTTTTGTTTTATTCTTCTCTGTAAAGTGAATGAGTACAAGAGCTTGGAGGTGTTGCTGAGTGGAAGGAGGGAATTTCCTCTGAGTCGTTCTAAGGTCCCAGAGGCACTACCTATCTCCAGCTCATCCAATCAATAGCCAGTTAGAAGCTGAGGAGAAACAGTGAGTAAAAATTACGGAATCGATCTGTCCTGCCCCGCTTGGGCCATCATTCACTCTTTGCACTTCCGAGGTTGTGAAGGGACCACTCAGGTTAATGGAAACACAGTGGCAGACCTGATCCTGTGTTTTCTCATTTCTCCTCTCTTGCCCCGGAGTGAATGCATAGGTCTAAAGGAGTCAGAGAGGCCAGGCAAATCGTGATAAAAATCCCCATCAAGACGTCTTTCAAAAATCACCAATGCTAATAATGGCATTATTCACCCTACAAGTGAAAAAGAAACATAATTTGAGAATGTGAGAAGGAATTTTCTCCTGCCAAGACAAATAATTTGGTACACATATCCAAAAATAGGAATGGTATTAATTAAAGAATAGAAAATCTACTGCATCAAACATCTGTAAATTGAGATTACAATTTTTTCAGTAAGAATACTTACTGTATTTTCATGCACTTGAATATTATTTAATTTTAAATAGTTATTTTAGGAAAGCTGGCATTAAATGCAAACATTTAACTCTTTTAAATGACTATTGAGGTTCAGTTATGGTTTGGTACAAATACTGAACATCATGGTAAACTGGAGAAAGTTTTATAAGTAAACCGATTCTAATATTAATCAGTTTTATGATGTTGAACAAGTAATTTAAAGATTGTGGATCTTTTTTCTTAAAGTTCAGTGATTAGTATAGGCTCTATCATATTTCCTGGCTATAAAATTCTTAAGTTATGATTGTTTGATCTGTATTTAAAAGGAAAGCTTATTATGCCATTTGTCTGCACAATTAGGCATTATAAAACTTTTATTAATTCTACATTGTTTTTGAGACCTGCAAGTCAAAAGAGTGAGGTGAAAGTTAGAACTGTTTTCAATTTATCTTGCTGTAAAGCACAAAATAGTTTTTTTAAACTTTATCAATAATTTTAAAAAGAAAATGTAAAGTTTATGAAATTTCCTTTAGAGTTTCAAACAGAATCTGATCAAAGTAGTCATCTGAACTTCAGGTGAATGAAAACTAAAAGAAGGAATAACAAAAAACGAAGATGAAGGATAAAATATGTTACTACATGCTAAAATAAATTTATTTTCGCCTCAGTTTCTGCTGAGGCCACGAGATGATTGATGTCAACATTTTAGAGTGAGGTGAGAGACAACCATGTAAAAGGAAGTTCAGAGAAATGGATTTTCAGGTCTTAACTCTCTCATTCTCAATGAGTAAATAAAACTGGCAGAGTTTTGATTAGACAGGGATTTCTTTAGAGAATGCTGTCTGTGAGAGGGAGGGTGGTGCTTCTCACTTTATAGTTGAATTGAAACTTCAAAAAGACTACTTAGCTTATTGTGTCTCAGACAGTTTGACAGACACAGTGGACAGTGTCTGACCCTTACTTAGAAAATCTGAAGCATGAGAAACAAGGTTTCCGGTTATCCTGACGGCAGAAGAATTAACAGGTGCTTCTTGAGATTATATATGTACACAGACATACTATAAATTATGCATAATTTAAATTACTCAGGGTATGTATATATATTGCATAAAATGTGTTGCAATTATTATTATTATTAAAGCATCTATTTGTGGTTCCAATAACTATTGTAACATGATGTTACACAACATGATGTGTCCTGGTGGTGTATGAAAGAGATTATTTATGGCATGATTTCTATACATTGTCCTAGGAGGAAGAATTGCTTAAATGCTCAAAATTAAAATTATGCTTTATATCAAGGAATTTCTTGATTACAGTGATAAAACCCAAATTTGATTTTTAAGAAATATTTTAATGAGTATTGTTTAGAGAATTTAGTCACATAAACATGATTCTCTTTTAAGAGAAAAAGAAACTAAGCAAAATATTTCATAAAGTAATAACTGATAACATTAAAATATGTTCACTTGAAAACAAATTGCATTGTGTCCCAGGGTGTCACGAGAATCAGCTTTTCAATGTGTGTAGCATGACTAACTGGATTAATATTATGTGCGATTGGTGACCTAAAAACAAAAGAAACAAAACACTAGGATGCTCTAAATTTTGTTATTGAGCTGATAAGTTCGCCCAAGAATTATTATATATGTTTTATTAATATTTTCACTCTAAAAAATTTGGACAAAATTTGGTAAGCTTTGGGATACTTAGCTTTTTATTTCTTTAGCTTTTTCTCTTTTTTTTTCTTTTGCTAGTGTTGAAAAGATATGGGCATTGGCTACTAGCTTCTCTTGAACTTGAACTCAAGCATTAAGCTCTATACAACATCAAGCGATTTACAGCTTTTCAAAAGCATCATATGTTTTATAGGCCCATATCTATGCACATGGGATACTTCTGGGTCTTTTCTCAGGTTTTCCTTGAGACTTACTTTTAAAAAAATTTTCAAGAGTCAGCCTGTTGAAGATATTCTAATACCTTCTTTCTCCCATATAATACATATAATTTCTAATTTATTTTTTTACTCTTAGGCATTATATTTTGCGTTTATCATTGTGTAAAAAATATTTTAAAGTGGACATTGTTTCTGTTAGCCCAGGAACTTTTTGAGAGCAGATTCCCAGCCGGGCTTGGTGGCTCAGCCTTCGGGAGGTGAGTGGATTGCCTGAGCCTGTGGGTCCGAGACCAGCCCCGGCAACTTGGCGAGACCTCATCTCTACAATAAATCAACGATTAGTAGGATGCAGTAGTGCACACCTGTAGTTCCAGCTGCTTGGAAGGCTGAGGCCAAAGGATCACCAGAGCCCAGCAGGTTGATGTTGGGTGAGCATTCCACTGTACTCCAGCTTGGGCGATAGAGTGAGACTCCAACTCAAAAAAAAAAAGAAAAGAAAAGAAAACAGATTCCAAATGTATTTGCTTGTTTGTTTTGTTTATTTGTTTACCTTGTCTGTCCTCAGCACGAATTAAAATTTCAGAACACAGCAGATACTTAAAAAATGTTTGGAACTGAATTGTAAGAAAAGTTAGGATTATTTTGCTTGTTCTATCATCATGAGAATGCCAAAGCATCCATTTTTGCAAAATTTTCTCTTTCAAAAACTATATATCATCTATAATTGGTTCTCTGTACTCTCATTTAAAAATTATGATAACTATATACTCTTCATTAGACAAAAGTGATTCATTCTTTTTATTCTTTTTTTCATGGTTATGAAATGACAATCTTATCTATGTCAGCATATCTTGAGAAATATCTGTAAGCATTATATTCTTTTATCTATAAATCAAAAAGTGGGGTGGTTAAAAAAAGTGAATAAATTGAAATTGTGGCTCTTCAAACAGGTGTAATCACTACCTTGCCACTTCCTCACATATAAAATCCCAATATAGCTACCAGTTCAACTTTCCGCTGTTACTACCAGAGAAAATCCTGAGGAAAAATGACTTTGTGTTTTTATATGGAAAATATTCGTGAATCCGCTTCAGTTAGGCTTCCAGCTGAAGGCTGCCTACAAAAAACCTTTCATTAAAGTCCATGTTGTCAGTTCCAGTGTTTCCTTTTCAGCAGCATTTAATACAGTCATGGACTGCAGCCTCTTAATTTTTCTCCTATCTGCATTGTATTATTCTTTGAAAAATCTTCTTCCAGTTGTCTTCTAAATGTTGGAATCCTCAAAGTTTTATTTGAATTGGATAATTTTTGCTATCTATGCATTTTTTTTCAAAGAACGTCAAGTCCCGTGACATTTTACTGTGGATCCTTTTGTTACAGGTGCTTGGATTATACTCTGAATGATACATTTATTCCCCAAAAATATATGAGTTGGTTTTAACATGTCAAGTTTCAAATATGTGAGTACAAATTAAATTTTAGAGCAAAGTCTCTAAGTTGGATATTGTATATAATATTTTATTACATTTTTAGGATAATAAGTAATGCCACATAAGATTAGGATGTTGTTGCAAATGAGCATGAGGGATCTTTTTTGGGTCATGAAAATGCTCTAAAATTGAATTATGGCACCGGTTGCACAATTCCTGGAAGTTTACTAAAAATCATTGAGTTTTACATTTAGAATGAGTAAATATTTGCTATATAAAGTGTACTTCACTAAAACTCAAAACAAGTAATGTTGCGCTTACATAGTAATAGAGAAGCAAGTTAAGTATTAAGTAGCTTTATGATTTATTTTGCTTTATCTAAGTACATCTACAATACTTCAAGGTCTTTTCCTGCAGTTAATGCATTTAAAACTTAGGAAAGAACTATAAAATAAAAATTGGTGATACATTTTTCTCAAATAACAAAACCTATTTCATCAACTTTATTTAGATTATTTTTCTTTTGTGAAAAAACATTTTTCTCTTATAATACAATTCTACTATATACTTATATTTTTTCTCTTAGAGCCTACCTGTAATGATTTGTGTAAACCAAGTAGCATTAATTCTTGCACAAGGCTGTTAGACTGTAGATCTTTGGAGAAGGAATAGCAATAATATAACCTAGGAACAGCAACAAGTAAGAAGAATAGAAACATTGCAACAGGGTGAGAAGAACAAATGATTTAAAGATACATTTAAATCAACCTTCTAACAATATCGTTTTGCATGAATTTCTAAGGAATGACAAATTGATTGAAAATTTTACAATCGGGTATGGTTTGATTTTCTTGAAGTACATACTTCAGGAAGGCTAAAAAGCAAAGAGACTTTTAAACACATATTCCATTTGGTCTCATCCGTATAAACAAAGATACAGGTATCTTCTAGCACAATGACCCCTGTCACATCCTACTAAAAACTTCCCATAACTCCCAACTCCATCCATATGTTTCCACTGAAGTCTGTAATTATATTATAATTTTACTTATCACATAATATGTTAATAATTTGCCCATTTTTTTCTCATTATATTATGTGCTCCTAAAAGAGGACAAATAAAGATGTTTTTACTGTTAAAACCTCTTACCTTATATAATACATGGCAAGTAATATGCACTCAACAAATTCTTACTAACGCATGAATTTTCAAAACCTAGAAGAAGAAATAAGCACTTCTACAAAATGGACAGTTCCTCTGTAACTAAACTCAATTTGTAATCTCCAAATAATACAATGTTTTTAGATGACAAAGAAAATATTAACACTTTTGGAAGCTACACATTTGATGATATCTACATCCTTAAAAATACATTACAGGAGAAATATTCAGAATCTATATTCACTTTTAAAGCATTAGGAAAGCCAAGAAGTCAGATCCAAGATGGCCACTGTAAAACAGCAGACTGATGACACTCTCTCCAGCAAGGCAGAAAGTAGGGACCCTACTGCCAATCAGTGAAAACTCCTTGAACAATTTTGGAAAAGTAACACACCCTGCACCCAGCAAAGATTTCTTTGAACACAAAGAGACTAGAAAGTCTTGATGAACTTAGAAATTTGAGTTCCCCATACTCCACCATGCCCCAAGCTGGCACAGAAACTGAAGATCTGCCCTGCAAAAATAAAAGTGGATGAATGAGCCAAAGATGCTTTGGGACAGTTCACCCACTCTCAGACAAGCACAGATCATCAGTGTCAGGGGGGAGGAGCCCTGAACAAGGCACAGGACTTTGAGTAATCACACCCCAAGTAGAACAGGAGCAAGAACCACACTGGAGCAGCTGCTGTGAGTGCAGCTTTCTACTAGATTTGTGACTCACAGCAGAGAGGGGAAGGGCGGGTCTGCCTGCAGACTGAACCTGACAAAGCCACCATGAGTGTGGCTTTCTGCTGGACTAGTGACTCACCACAGGCAGGGAGGGCCTGCCTGCAGAATAATCCCAGCAACGTGAACCAAAAGCAGCTAGTGGCCATCCCCCAATCCAGACTGGAAAGAACCCCCTCAAGACCTGTGTCCTGGCAGGGAGATGCCCATCACCTCCTCTGTGGCAGGAAATTTGCTCTATTTCAAGAGTAGAATGTGAACCTGAACAGGAGGGGTTCGACATGACACACCCAAAAGCTGTCTTAGTGGGAAATCACCTGGGTTGTAGGCTGCAGTTAGCAGATGGGAGACCCATCCCCTGCTTGCTACTCACAGAGCACTGCAGCGAGGGCTGAAAGAAAGTCAGACAAGTTTAGTAGCAGGTGAGAAGTTGTTCAATGACAGAATCCTGCCACAAGGTGGAGCAAGGAGCAGATGTGAATGACCCTCTCTCTCTCACTGGGTAACATATATAGAACCACAGAAAACACTCAAGGAGATAATTGGATATCTTCAGAGCTTTAAATCAAAAGAAAAAAATAACAATAGCCAGGTGCAGTGACTCACGTCTATAATCCCAGAAATTTGGGAGGCTGAGATGAGAGGATTACCTGAGTTCATGGGTTTGAGACCAGTCTGAGCAACTTGGCAAGACCTCATCTCTGCAATAAACAACAACAACAACAGCAACAACAACAACAAAAACAGCTGGGAATGGGTGCATGCCTGTGGTTCTAGCTACTTCGAAGGCTGAGGCTGAAGGATCACCTAAGCCCAGCTGGTTAAGGCTGCTGCAGCTGTGAATGTGCCACTGCACTCCAGCCTGGGTAACAGAGTGAGACTCCAACTCAAAAAATAAAATAAAACAACAACAACAAAAACAACAAACAGACAGAGTACTAAAGAGACAGTGCCCAAAAAAGCAATCAGCCCACACACAATGGAAACTCCCTAGAATGACATTCCCCCATTGACAACTACAGAAATCAGAGAACAAGTGTCAAAAGTGAACAAAATAAGAATCTCTTTACCTGAAAGCAAGAACACAGTAACAAGCATAGGAAGTAGGGTAAATCAGGTAGAAGAAGAATCTCAGAGCTTGAAGACCAAAATACAGAATTAGTCCAGTCTGTCAAAAACATAGAACAAAAGCTAAAAAAGAAGGAGGAGAGTCTCCAAGAGAAATGGGACTACATCAAAAATCAAAATCTATGCTTGATTGGAATCCCTGAAGTAGATAGGGAAACAGAAAATACCATTAAACAAGCATTCCAAGAGGTCATTTAAGAAAACTTTCACATCTGGCCAGGGAGATGACCATGCATGCACAAGAAATTCAGAGAATTCCCACAAGGTATCATAGGAAAAGACCATTGTCAAGGCACATAGTAATCCACCTCCACAAAATAAGCATAAAAGAAAAAAATCCTAAAGGCAGTGAGAGAGAAAGGTTAGACTCTTTCAAGAAAACCCATCATAATCACTTAGAACTTAGATCTGCAGAACACCACAAGTCAGAAGGGACTGGAGTTCAATTTTTAACATTCTTAAAGATAAGCAATTCCAAGCAAGAATTTCCGAACCCACCAAGCTAAGCTTCATAAGCAATAGAGAACTAAAATTATTCCCAGACCTCCAATTCCTAAGAGAATATACTGTCTCCAGACCAACCTTTCAGGAAATGCTTAAGAAGGTATTGAACACAGGAAAAAAAGAATAGTCATACCTATCACAAAAGTACAGGCCAGTGCATAGTTAACAGAGCACTTATGAAAAAGAAAATGCACACACATATAAATACAAAAGTAACAAAGGAAATAATGTAATCCCCTACGAGCCCTGTGACAGGGATGAACTCTCATATCTCAATAATCTGTCTGAATGTGAATGGATCACTTAAAGTACCACTGAAAAACATAGAGTGGTAAATGGATAAAGAAGCATGATATGATGGTCTGCTGTCTTCAAGAAACTCATCTTACTGCAAAGGAAACCCACAGGCTCAAAGTTGGAGGCTAAAAAATGATCTTTCAGATGAACAGAAAACAGAAGAGGGTAGGGGTAGCTATTCTGATATTAGACAAAGCAGTCTTCAAACCATCAAAAGTTAAAAAGGACACAGAAGGACACTACATAATAGTAAAGGCTCAATCCACCAGCAGTAAATACCCATCTTAAACATATGTGCACACAACACAGGAGCACCGGATATTATAAAACAACTTACTAAGAAAACTAGGAGAAGACACTGACTCTCACACAATCATAATTGGAGACCTAAATATTTCACTAAAAGTTTTAGAGAGATTATTGAGGCAAAAAAAAAAAAAGCAATAAGGAGATTCAGAACCTTAACTCAACATTCAATCAAATGGACTTAATAGATATCTACAGAACAATTCACACAACATCATCTACCAAGTATACATTCTACTCACCACACATTGAAACATACACCAAGATTGATCACATTCTTGGATGCAAATCTAGTGTGAACAAATTTCAAAAGAGTGTAATAATACCATATATCTTCTCAAATCACAGTGCAATAACAATAAATATTGTCACTAACAAGATCCTTTCAAAACACACAAAGATATGGAAATTAAGACAGAAATAACAAGATTTATAGAAATAATTTAAAACAAAGGCACATCTCATCAGAATCTTTGGGATACCATAAGAGGAAAATTCATAGCATTGCATGAATACAGCAAGAAAACAAAAAGATCACATGTAGACAGCTAACATCACACCTAAAGGAACTGGGAAGGCAGGATCACATAAATCCTAGCATCATCGGAAGAAATTCAGATCACCAGGATAAAATCACAGTTGCAGGACATAGAAGACAAAAATATCATTAAAAGGATCAACAAGATGAGAAGCTTTTTTTTTTTTTAAGATAAATAAGAATGACAGTCCCCTGATAAGATTGAAAAAAAGAGAGAGAAAGCCCAGATAAACACAGTGAGTAATCATAAAGACAAAGTCACAACTGACCCTAAGGAAGTTCAAAAGATTATCAGAGATTACCATTAAAAAGGCTGTATGCAAATAAACTAGAAAATACAAAGGAAATGGAGCACTTTCTGACATCACATAACCTCCCATGACTGAAACAAGAAGAAATAGAAACTTTAATCAGACCAATAACAATTCAGGAAATTGATTTTAGTCATAAGAAATCTCCCCATCACAAAAAGCCCCAGACCAGATGGCTTCTCAGCTGAACTCTACAAGACATACAGGGAGGTGCTGATACCAATCCTTTAGAAAGTATGCCAGGTATCAAGAAAGATGGAATGCTCCCCAGCTAATTTTATGAAACTAGCATCCTACTGATACCAAAACCTGGAAAAGACCCAAAAAGGAACGAAAATTTCAAAGACAATCTCTTTGATGAATATAGAAGTAAAAATTCTCTACAAGATTCTAGCAATTCAGATCCAACAACAAATTTCAGTTACCATTCAATATGACCAGGTGGGTTTCATTCATCCTGTAATGCAGGGCTGGTTCAACATTCTCAAAACCATAAATGTAATTTCAGCTCATCAATAGATGTAAAACTAATAACCACATGATTATAGCATTTAGTGCAGGAAGCAGTAGACAAAATCCAGCATTCCTTCTTGATAAAAACCTTTGAGAACATAGACATAGATGAAACATTCCTCAAAACAGTAAGCAACACCTATGGTAAACTCATAGCCAACATTTTGCTAAATGGGCAGAAGTTGGAAACATTTCCCCTAAGAATGAGAAGGATGTCTGCTCTCACTCTTCCTGTTCAGAATAGTGTTAGAGGTCCTAGTTACAGAAATCAGGCAAGAGAAGGAATTTAGAGGTAATCCAAATAGGAAAAGAGAAAGTCAAGCTATCGCTCTTTGTGGATTTCTATATTTTGAAAACCCTAGGGAGTCTGTCAAACGCCTCCTTGCACTAATAAGTGACTTTCGTAAAATTTTAGGGTACAAAATAAAGGTGCAAAAGACACTTGCATTTCTCATTTCTATATACCTGCAATAGGCAGACAAAAAAAATAAAAAGAACAATGCTATTGACAATAGTCACACACACAGACAGACACACACACACACACACACACACACACACACACACACACACACACACATACACACACACACATAATCTTGGCATCCACCTAATCAAAGAAGTGAAAGATTTTTACAATGAGAACTACAAAATGCCACTCAAATAAATTAAGTAGAACACAAACAAATGAAACAACATTCTATACTCATTGAAAGAATCAATATTGTGAAGATATCCATCCCATTCAAAGCAGTCTCCGGATTCAATGCAATACCCATCAAATTACCAACATCATTTTTCTCAGATCTAGAAAATACACAAATTCATATGGAACCAAAAGAGAACATGGATAGTCAAAACAATCCTCAGCCAAATGAACAAAATGGGGAGTATCACACTTCCAGAGTTTACACTTTACTACAAGGCTACAGTAACCACAACAGCCTGGTATTGGTATAAGAATAACCACATAGACCAATGAAACAGGACAGAGATTCTGATAGTGAAAATCAGTCTCTCAACCAACCAACTCATCTTCGACAAAGCTACCAGTAACAACCAATAGGGAAAAGAGTCCATTTTTAGAAATTGATGTTGGGTAAACTGGCTAACCACATGCAGAGGCATGAAACTAGACCTCTCGCTATCACCATAGACAAAAATCAGCTCTAAATGAATCAAAAACCTACACATAAAAGCTCAAATTATAAGAATCCAAGAAGAAAATACAGGAAATATTCTTATGCACATCAGAGTAGGCAACCAATTCTTGACCAAATCCCTAAAAGCAAATGCCATCACAGCTAGATAGACAAGTGGAACCTCATCAAACTGAAAAGCTTTTGCACAACAAAAGAAATCATAAAGAGAGTGGGGAGACAATTCACAAAATATTTGCTGATTGTGTATCTGACAGAGGCCTAACATCCAGGATCCACAAGGAGTTCAAATGAAATGAAGGAGAAAAAAAAACTCCTATTAAAAAGTAAGCAAAAAACATGAATAGATACTTGTCAAAAGAAGGTATACGAGCAGTAAACAGATACATGAAAAAATGTTCTGCTGCACTAATCAGCAGAGAAATGCAAATTAAAACTACAATGAGATACCTTCTAACTTCGGTGTGGTTGGCCATCATTAATAAATCAAGAAAAACCAGATATTGGTGTGGGTGTGGAAAAAGGGAGCATTTCTACACTGTTGATGGGATTGCAAGCTAATTCAACTTCTATGGAAAGTAGTGTGGCAATTTCTAAAAGAACTAAAACTTGACCTTCGTTATAATTCAGCATTTCCTCTCCTGGGACTATACTCAGAGGAGCATACATTGTACTAGCAAAAAGATATCTGCACATACCTGTTTATAGCTGTACTCACAATAGCAAAAACATGGAACCAACCCTACTGCCAATCGAAAATAGACTGGATAAAGAAAATGTGGTAAATGTGTATGATGAAGTGTTAAGCAGCCATAAAGAAGAACAAAATCATTGACTCTGCAGCAAATTGGATGGAGTTGGAGACCATCATACTTAGTGATCCATCACAGAAACAAAACTATATACCACATGTTCTCAGTCATAAATGGGACCTGAACATTAAACCACATTAGCACAAGGGAGGGATTGGCAGTTGCTAGGCACTGTCACGGGAGAGCAAGTGGGAGGGGAGCATACAACAACACAAAGAGTACCTTGTCCTATACAAGTGAGGGCCAGTTGTAGCTCCAAACTTCATCTGGTGCAGCCTAATTGTATAGTTAATCCTTACTTGTACCACACATCCCTAAATAAAATAAAAATTAATAATAATTTTAAAAAGTCAAGAGCTAATGATTTTGGCTTGTCAGGTGCCATACCATTCTAGTATTGCTAAATAGCTCTAAATGAATTTCTGGATTTGATTAAGGTACAAATAAAAACATTTCTACACATCTGTTGTAATATTTCTATAATTTTATTCTTACTTCATTAAGAATTAATATGCTTTTTTGCTTTTCTTAATTTTGAAAATTTGAACTGTGTTTATTAAGTGCACAAAGTATTTGTAGAATATGCACGTGTGTGTGTGTGTGTGTGTGTGTGTGCCGTGTGTGTGGTGCCACTTTCCAAAACTGAAAAAGCAAGTGCTTTGACCATAAGGAAAAGGAAGAGACAGATGTGGATAATTCAGTGAATAAGATGATAGAAAGCACATAATGGCAAGAGGTCAGGAGCATCATCCATTGAAATGAGGAATAGAATTTTTATCAATGATCCTTGTCCCAGAATGGCACTTCAAGAGTAAATCATATCACTGATTACATTCTATAAAAAGATTTTGGAGGCTTCTAATGGAAGTAATCATTTTTTCCTGCTTCTTCTGTGTAACAGAATTCAGACTTACTGATTATTAGTCATATTAACTTAGAAATAATATATGTTCAGTTAAGTTATAGCTCTTGATCATGTCACATGAAGTTTAAACCATCAATTTCAGAATATTGGAAAGATTTTCCTGCTGCTATAAAACTCAATACAAAATTGCAGAAAAAATATTTTGTCTTAATTGACAATAAGTTATAACATTTACAAATAACACATTTTAATTTCTACAAAATGAGATTTCAGACCACAGAAAATTATAATGCCTTACAACCCGGTATTATTTAAAACAGGTAATTAAATATAAATTATTTTTTCCATTTACTAACTCTGTGAGTATACTTCTTGGTTTGAGTCTTGGTAAAGTCTAAGATTGCACCAACAAACAGTCTCCCAAATACCCATAATTAATGTCAAACTACCCAGACCCTAGAGATACTTGTATGTAAAAGAGGTTAACTCCAGTTTCTAAAAAATACATAATTGCCAAAAAAAAAAATAAAATAGATACATGGGTGTTAAAGAATATATCTTTACTTTGAGATCAGTAACAACCAGTTGAAAGAATTTTTCTCTTTCCTGTCAGTTTCTGTGGCATTGTGAGGATACAGCCTTGGGCTATGAAGGTAGCCTTGAGGTGATAAGAATTCTTAAGAACACTGTTTGAACATCAAATATCATTGAAACACTTGATGCCAAGTCAATAGAATTGATGCTTAATGTTATGAAATATAAAATAGCTAATCAAGATCAACTTAAATTGTGCCCAGCGATTGCCGACTCAAAAAGGGGTTAGACAATTGGGACACACGTTAGTTCTATATTTCTAATTTTGAAGGCTGTTCATTTGAAAGTGTCAGCCTTCTTGAGCTAGGTCATTTTATTTAACATATTTCATATTTAATGTACATTATAGTCAAGTCATTTGATTTTGCAAATAGTGACGACATTGATCCCTGGAGAATATAGACATAATACCTAAAAGTGAAAGCAATACTTAGGAAAGTTTTTATAACATGGACTTTTTACTTTTACTCAAGTTTAAATACAGTATGAAGTAAGATTTTGCAACTAAAAAACACAAACAAATGACAAAGCTGAGTGAAATATATATATATAAATTCTCTTTAATAGTAATGTACACCCCTCCTAAGAGAGACAATTTCAACCCAGCTTTGTAGCTGATATGCAAGATACATAATGGAAAATGGGGCTGTAAGGCACAGGGAAGATGTGTTTATTTGTCTCCCAAGAGTTGAATTGTACTTTCTAGCTAGCTACTTGTGAATGATTAATGAAGTAGAAGGAAAATATAGAAAGAAAAAAAGAAGAAAAGAAAAAATGTCCTTAATTCCTCAGATAAGAGATAGAAAAAAAGCAGTACCCATTGCCCAGAACAACATTACTCAAAAGTCTCTCAGCACTCAAAAGTCAAACTCAAGAGGCCAAGGCTTATTTATTTACAGTATTTCAGTATTTATTTAAATCACTTTTCTTCTTTTTTGAATTTGAAAGAATTGCTTTCAGATTAGGGAAAAATATTTTCTCAGTTTGACTGAAATACCAAACTACTCTTGATGTTGTTTTCTCCTACAGAAATGAAAGGAATTTTACAAAGTTTTGTTGCAACACTAAAAATTTAGATTTGAAAATTCAACACCACAGATGTAATCACAGCCAGACACTAATTAAGCATCAGGCTAAATTTGGTCCCAGAAATGTGTATGCATAATGTGTGACTTTAGTGGGAGTCTTCTGTGTGTTTTTAAGGGCAGACTTTGGCCAAAGTCTTATTGAAGGAATCAGACAGAAAATGCTTCTAAAGAAGTAAAGAATCTTGAGTTAATAATGCTTACTTATCCGTAAACCTTTTTCTTTTTGAGTTAGCTATATTGTGGATAAAATTGTGGCTACATTCTGGCATTTCCCACACTCACTGAATGACAAATGACCATTTTTATCTTCATTTGTTTGACTGTTTTTTATACAAGGGAAGGAACAGAAGTATACACAATCCTCTCCATGAAAAATTCCATTTTCAAATTCTTAATATTAGGATTGTCTTAGATGGTCGAATATGTGTGGGAGGGAGGAAGAAGGGCATTTACACTCAGCAAGTTTTGCTAGGAAACCATTTCTTATCAAATTGCTCCAAATGCAGAATGTTTCATTTTTCTCTCTATGGCTTTTAATTTGCTTTAGTATTTGGTGGCATAAAGGAGGGGAAAAAGTTTACTTTGCCTGGATATGATCTGAGAAGTGTCTATGTTAGAATTTTCTTTTTTCCTTTATCACAGAAATTGTTCAGTTTCGTGTAGAATTCCTGTCTCTGAACCTGAGCTGAGTTTGCTCTGTGGATTATGGAAAGGATGTTAGTAATTGGGCTGAGATTGAAAACCAAATGCTAATTATTATTAATGAACTTCAGGAAGTTTCCTCCCTTCACTAAGCTTCATTTTTTTCTATAAACTAAAGATAACAATTATTCATAGCATTACTGCGAAAGCCAAGACAGTAATAAAGAAAAAAAAAAAAAGAATGTATACAAACTGCCTGGACCAGTATTAAACATGTAATAGATTTTCAATTGTTTACCTTATCTCTTGTTCATGTTGTTGCTGTTGCTCTTTTTCTTCCTTATTCTTCTGATAATGATAATGATTATAATATAAGGTCCATAGACTATGCAAATTATATCTTGCTTTATGTATTTAAATGCAGACATCACAAAAATTAAAAAGACATGCTTATTGCCTAACATTTTTAACTATTCAATAATAACAACGTTAAATATTTTTAGCAGTTCTAATAAGCAAGGCAAAAATATATTAACTTTGTCCAAATTTAATATTTATTTTATATGTCAAGATTTGTATAGCCTATAACCAATGAATTCACAATTAATGGTTTCTCACACATTTTCTCTTTGTCAATGAGAGATTAACAGTCATCTGTGATTCCCTGAGTCTTAGAGGGTTATGTTTTCTGTAGAACTCCTGTGACAAATTTCTTTCTTTCTTTCTTTCTTTCTTTTTTTGTTGAGTCGGAGTCTTACTCTATCACTCAGACTGGAGTGCAGTGGCACGCTCCCGGCCACCACAGCCTCGACATGCTGGGTGCCAGCGATCCTTCCTCCTCAGCTGGAACTACAGGCGTGGGCTACCACGCCCAGCTGATTTTTGATTTATTGTAGAGATAAGGTCTCACCAATTTGCCCTGGCCGGCCTCGAACCCGCGGGCTCCGGCAATCCACTTACCTCGGCCTCCCAAAGCTCTGGGCTTACAGGTTGAACCACCGAGCCCGGTGACAAATTTCTTTTATAAAGAACCACTCTTCTCAGGAGGGCTGGTAGTGCATCAAAATTTCCATTTAAAAGAAAGTGGGTAAAACTGCAGGTCATATCCGAAACAAAGGGTGTTCCCAGCCATATTTGAAGTTATGCTTACTTGGTACTAAAATACTTTTAAATAGTGAAGGACTGAGCACTCTCTTTTTTACAGAACACATTTTTGACCAGTTAGCTTCAGTTTATTTATTTGTTTATCTATTTTGCCTTTTTTTCTGGTAGTCTTCAGCATGTCCACAACCAAAAACATTATCGTGCTTAATACTGCCTGTGTAGAGAAGAGAGCACAGTTTTCATTTTCATTTTTCTAATTGCATACTCTCACTAAATATGGTACAAGGTGAAAGCCAGAATCTGAAGCTGATATTTAAAGGCAATAATCATAGTATATGTGGCCGTACTCATTTATCATAGGCACACACCAAAAAATTACTAGTTTTGGATTATGCTATAACAGTTTAATAAGGAAAAATTTATACTTTTTCCAGATCAGTCAAGTATTTTCTCAATGCATTTGTATATACCAAAAGTTCAGAACACCAGAGAAAGAGAGAAAAACAACTTTGGTAAATTAGATAGTTTATATTCTAAGTCAACTATGCTCACTATAACTACAAAGTGCGAAATTAATTTTGGTTATAGTCCATGACTATCTACTATTGTTATTTAAGATAGTTCTTTCATATTTATAGAAACAAGAGAAAAGGCAGCTATAATGTGAAAAGTGAAGTGCTTCTTTTTGACAAGGAAATTTTGAAATTATGTTAATCACCAGCAAGCATGAATTAAACTATTGCTCATTAGATCTTATCTCTAACTTTTGCA
This sequence comes from Carlito syrichta, assembly GCF_000164805.1. Classification (NCBI taxonomy): domain Eukaryota; kingdom Metazoa; phylum Chordata; class Mammalia; order Primates; family Tarsiidae; genus Carlito; species Carlito syrichta. The sequence continues at coordinate 905,486 of NW_007259470.1, forward strand.
CCATGTCTATAATATCAGTACTTTCTCTTAATGTTATAACACTGGTGATTTTGAAAGATGAAAGCAAGTGCCTGACTCTATCCCTAAATGTCAACCGTTTAAATGGTTTGACTTTTATTTTCTATTTACTTTGGTCAGTGTAAATTTCTATGGGTTTTGCTGGTTGGGGGAAAGGGGATTTGAGGATCTGTAGTTCTTGGTTATTAATATTTGACTTTGTTAGTGCTATCTATTTACTATATGACTGGTGGAAAAAAAACACTAAGAAATCAGATATTCTTTCACAGCCCTTAAAATGCATGGAAGTGTAATCACACATTGGGCCTGCAATCTCTATATATTGCTGTTTCCTTCAGTTTCACCTTTAAGTAACAATGACCTTTAATCTTTTATGCGTTTAATTTTCATACTAAAGTCCATGTTTGTAGAATTGGTAGTTTTCTTTTAAAACGTTATATCCAGAGTATTTAACTTTTTGCTTAAGAAATGTCACAATGTGTCAGAAGTGTGGCCAGTTTATCCCAGGATTCTGTTTTGGGCTACATTACCTGTAAATATGTTGTAAGACTGTGTGTATGGGAACCTCTGCACCATCATCCTCTGAGCTAATGGCATAGTCTAAATGTCCCCTCCATTGAACATAATTTTATGAATGAGTACTGCAGAGCACAACTCTGGGCAGAGTAAACAGGGTGTTCTAACAGATATCATTCAGAAGTTGAGAAGCTCTCCCACCATAGGGATATAATTTAATTTCCTGGTATTGGCTATGGGAAGTGATATGGTGGATTGCAGATAAGTAGAAACAGTGGGGCATATCTGTGGCTCTTCCACTATTCAGTAGTTCAGTTTTAGCTGGTTATTCTAAACTGCCAGCCTGTACTTGCTTGGTAATAGGGCCAACTCATAGACTACAGTGGATTAAAATAGATTAGTGTTTCCTCTCTATCTTGATGGCTTTACAGTTATAACTTCCCAGTAGTGCCCAGTGCACAGAGCAAATAATCTATTTTCTATCTCAGTGAAATGTCTATTACACGCACATCCCCAAATTTTTCTGAATGTTCTAACTGCAATATAGAACTTTTGAGAGCGTTGGGCTTCTTAGTCAATAGGGTTCAACAGTATTCCTACATGGGTTGATGTGATCTCCACCAATCATCTCACCAACCTCTGGGCTTACCCTTTATTGGAAGGATATGTAAAAGATAATAAATCTCAAGGTTTGAAGAATGTCTCTGGTCACTGTATCACACATAATTTGCCAAAATTTCTAAGAATGGACCTGGCTTTGTATTTTAATCAGTCAGTTTCTGTAAGTTACAGAGCACAGCAGTCCTTGACTCCTCTTGCACTACTTCCTCTGAGGGGCAACCATCATGATATCATAAATGTAGTATGATAAATTATTCTTAATGGTCATCAAGTTCAATGCTTGTCACATCTAATTATGGCAGTTGGCTATATATTTAAACATCCATGTGAAAAATTATACATGTGTTTTGAATATCATTTTATAAAAATGCAGATTGTGCCTGCCTAGACCCAAAACATGCATATGGCAAAGAAGTCTTTAGTCAATCTATCATGACTTTGCAATCAGATGTAACCTGTTGTACTTCTGGAACGACTTGTATTCTCTTTACCATATTAAGCATGCCTAAAGAAATAATGGGGAGCACCTTATTTGATCCCTAATAAATCAATATTAATCTCTATGAACAATTTGCCTTATACACCAGTCAGCCAGGATGAGAAAAAGGAAGTTAAGTACACTCACTCTACTCCATGTACTACCATTTCCCTATTTATTACATCCAAGAAGGCTTAGACAATTTCAAAGGTTCTTTTTTATTGTGTCCAATTAAAGCTGAGGGAAGAATTGACTTGTGAGTGTGTTGAAAGCAGAATCTCTCATTAACATTCAATATTCATTTAAATTATGCATTTAGATAACAGCATAACCATAGACTCTTTAGTATTTCCTCCAGTCTCATTTTCTATTTGTAACATACCTATCATATTATGACATACCACTGCAGCATCTAGATTTACCCTTGATCTTTTAGAAGGCTTTCCTTCCCCTCACCCCATGTGAATTTATGTACGAGAGAGAGTATACAGCAATTTAAGTCATTTTGTATCCCATCCTCAGACCATTTTAAAGGGGTAGGGTGAACAGACACTGAACTATTAATATTTTTCAAATCTATGACTTTAACTGATAGATAAATTTAGCTTTTTTTAAAAAGTATTTTTCATTCACAATCTCAGTGATTGGATTTGAAATTTTCCAGGAAAGGATATTTTGACAAAATTGAGGGGGGCACTTTAAGAGATTAGGGAAGTGCTAAAGGAGATTTTTTTTATCCTTTCAAGCATTTATTACATCCTTTCAGCTCAACGATAACAGCTCCATCAGTTTCCCCATTTGTCCTAATTTTAATAGTCCTCTGAACATCCTCACCCAGCTAGGTCAGTTATCAGTCCCTCTCCCTGCTTTTCTTTTCTGTCTTTCCTTTTTATTCCCATGGTGACACCTTCCTTTTGGGTGGCATAAATATTTTTTCATAATTTAGCCCTATGCATGGTCACTGATCTAGCAGATCTGTTGTTGTCTTCTGAATATTTTATTACTGTCCCCTCTCCTCTCCTGGTCCCCAGAGTATAGTTAATGATATACTTTTGCATTAATTATAGTCTGGGTGAATAGCATTAAATTAGGTGTATCTCTGACCAGCATATACCCAATTTTGGATCACATTTACCTATTTACTGTTTTGAAAATAATATTCCATCTGTTGGTCATAGAAAGTATAGGGAGCTAACCTCATTCAGTGTAAGCCTCTAGAAATCCTACCCTTACTCATTGCTAAGGTATGTGTATTAAACCATCTGAAAGCAGTTTCTCACAATCACTTTCAGCCACTTGGGGTTCAGTCTAACCCAAATAACTCCTTTCATTCCAATGTAAAATTAGTTACAGGTTCCCAGATCATTTATCCTGAGAATTCATGCTAGCAGGAATTCTTCTGGCTTGTGCTTGGATTTCTCCAAAAAGTATTCCAGTTCTTGGCAGAATAACCTCTGGAATCCGAGATTACCTGGGTTGTGATTGAATACAATATCTTTACTGAGTAATAAAAATACATACATACATATGTACATAAATTTTACTCTTTTAAAAAATTTCTGTGTTCTAGTATCTTTGTACGGAAATTTAGATTTTACTAAGTTATCCACTAGGGAATAGTATGGCATTGCTAACCTTCTTTCTACTAACATTCTGTATCTATTCACTTAGCCAGTTTCCCCAGATCTATCTATTTCCCACAAATTCCAGTGTTTATACTTTCCCCCAGTAGTTTGAGTCAAAGTTTTTGCTGCATTAAAATGAGAATACAAAAGTAACTATCCCAGTACAACTCCTAGCATGTTAAATCCTCATTATGAAATCTTCATTTCTTGTTAGAAAGTGGTTAAGTCATTATAGTTCACAGATCAAAAAGTTAATCATGCCTACTTTGCCAATTTGTGTTGGTAGAAAGGGTTGAAATATCAAATCAGACTGAATGGCCATGGTTCTTAGTCAGGAATCAGATGTACTAAGGATTCAAAGGATATAGGCAACCATCAGGACATTCTTTCCCTGCAGAAGCTCAAAAATTTTTAATATGGCTCCCCAAAGTGTCCATTTTCTCCCACACTGGTTTTCAGTTTGGTTTCAGATGAACATACAAGGTTTATGAGTAATAGAAACCATAAATTCCAGGTTATCTACAATAAATCCACTGGTATATCCTCTAAAACATTTTATAGATAAAGATTCCTTGCATTTTTCCACTAGTGTACTCTATTAATAATATTTGCAAAGAAGACTGTCCAAAGTAAGTTTACACCCATCTCTCCAGTGCTCTTTAAGGGAGGAAAAAAAGTGGGCTACAAGTCTGCTGCTATTTCCTTCCCATTAGTGGATACCCATAAACAACGAGGCTTTTTTCAGTAGTTTTAAACAGTTCTACCGAGAGTCACTTTGACCTTCTTAACAGAGGTCTCCATCATTAGAATAATTTCTGAATTTGATAATACTTTAATCAGAATAGCTTTAAACTGTTTTTTACAAATATTTGAGCAACTAAAACTTCTAATTTAATGGAAGGCTCTGTCATTTGTGCTTCAGTGAATAAATGAGAATTATTTATAATTACCAGTTTTCCCTTTCCAGATCAAATCTGTTGCACTAAAACCCAACACAAACACTTGTTTTTTAAAAATAATTTTTCAATTAATAGCATAATTCCAGGTAATGGATCATAAACTCTCAATTAGTTGAAATCTGAATCCATTCTAGCTTCTTGAAATAGTGTATTTTCTTATTTCAGTCTTCAGGGATTAGTTTCTTTATGAACATCTCACTCCTTAAGGATTCAATGCACTGCTAAGTAGCAAAATTTCCAAATTCTTTATCAGTTTTTTTGGGGTGTCTTGTGGCAAAACACAAGACTATGAGACATATCATAAGGAAACAAATTGGGATCAAATAAGTTCGTGAAATTTAGCTCATGAGCTTCACCTCATGGATTCAAAAACACATTCACATATATAAGACTCCAAAAGCTTTCATATTTCCCCAACTCTTTTGACAGTGACATCTTTTTATTATTTTTTTTGATGTTTTTACTTTAAAGATGTGGAGTTCAATTCAGGATTCAATATACAAGTTGTAAAGTTTGGGTCTCGCTTTGGTCCCCACTTTGCCTGGTTTGAGATCAGATACCCTTATTGATTTTGTGTCCTCCCCGCCCTCCCTACTCAGGTAGTATCCGGCTACTGTCAATCGACAATGACACCTTTTTAACTAGTAAGATCTTCTAGCATCTTCCACAACTATGATCCTGTGTAACGGGCTTTTGGGAAGAGCTAGTCTATAGGATTGATTTCAAACTTCTTATTCTAGCCTTCAAGGCTTCCTGACTCCAAACTTGACTAGATGCTCAATGCTCTTTTTCAAATCATCTAGTCTTTTCCACACAGTTTCCTGATAACACTATTCACTCATTTCTCTCCATCCTGACTCAACATTGTTTGCTGCATTCCCATTCCTTATTCCTTTACATTTTATCATTCTTTCATTTCTGAGGTTATGTTCTTCTGTTCCTCTGTCACACCTCTTGGTGTTTCTGCTTTTTATTTTTCTTATTGATGCCAGCCCTTGGCTTGTGTTGATCTTAAATTCATTCCTCTTGCTTTTTCGGCTCTATTCTACATCAGGAGATTGTCACTTTTACAGACTTCATTTCCAAACTCCCTTTTCACCTGACTTCTGACATTTTTTAGACAATTGAAGGCTTGCTTCTAAAACCAGAGGGTAAGAGTAAAGAATGTGTCAGGGTTTTCCCTTTTACAATAGCTGTATCTTCTCCAAAACTCTCCCCCTTTGACTTGAAAGGTTCACCATAAGTCAGCTGCTTTGGAATGTCCTTGGCCTCTTCCTTTGTGCACTGCTGACTGTCCTCTGATGAGATATGGTAGCAGGTTCTTGCACTGCACTTGCTAATTTATAAGTTGGGATTTCTCATGTATTTCATTATTTGTATCTTAATTCCCACTATGAAATTCCCTCTGTTTAAAAACTTGAAGTGATTTCTATTTCCCATTGTATCTTGATTGATATGCCACCCAGATATTTTCTGAATTATTATTGGGCTATTATTATGCTGTACTTTCCCATTATATATATATTTCATTATATATATATATATATATATATATATATATATATATATATAGTTCATTTCTTTTTATCATAAAATTTCAACACTATACTGCTTATGAAAAAGACTTACATGTAATACAAACTCAATGCATAGAGTTATGTTCTGGGATACACAAGAGTAGCTAATGACTGTCACCAAATTTTGTGATGTGGGCTGGTAGTGGTAAAAAAAAAAATGCTTTTAGCAATTCTGATAACACTGTCATCTGTTTTTTTTTTCTTTCTTTCTTTCTTTTTTTTTTACGTGAGCATAGAAAATGCTCCTGGGCCTTTACTTTTTGTGTTGCCACCAACTTATATGTACTTCTAAACTTCCCTTCTGTGCTCTAAACCTTTAAGTCAGTCACCACCTATTCCATTAGAAAATTCGTGAATACAGTACTTCTCCCTTGAAATTACCTCAGGAGACCAGTAGGGGCGCTCTCTTTTTATTAAACCATGTCTGCGCATATGGATTCATTTGCCCTGCTTGATGAATAGCTGACATTAATCTTTGGACAATTCATTATTTCCTGTACAATTTAGAAAGTATACGACGAGCGAAAGCTCACATACAAATAATAATCATACTCATTACTCTTAAGACCTAGAAAGCAACGAGCTACTAGACAAAACACAGAGCTTGTCTCAAGTTTCTTCTCATCTCTCTTTCCATCCATTTCTACTTTTTTTTTTTTTAACTCCGTGGAGATCAGTCAATCTACTACCTAAAATAGAATTAAAAGTCTTAAATCACACACAAAAATAGGCTATGGTAGAGTTGCCTACGACATTTAGATAATGAGTTGTATTTTTTCAAAAGCATTAATTGAATTGTAACAGCTTCTTTGTTCCTTGTTGATGAAGTACTTAGAATTTTTTTTAGTGAGAAATATTTTTCTTATTTGTTAGGGCATGTTTCCAGTGATTTGAGGTCTAACACAATAGTAGAATCAGTTTTCACTGCTCCGGTGTTTAGAAGCCCCTTGCCGTTTATTCCTGGTAACGAACTGGTAGATTTCCTCTCGGCAGCCACTAGATGGCAGCAACAATGTAAAAGCACCGCCGGTTGCTACTTGCTAGTTGAGAAGTTGTAGAGCTTTCTTTTTTCTTTTAATGTGTGTTTTCTCTTTCTTTCTGCTTGATTTTTTGTTTTGCTTCTTTAAAAAAAACACACACATACAAAGAGGAAAACTTGTGTTATTTATGTAAGGGGCGATTAAAAATAACTTTTAGTTAAATGTGTTCTGCTTTTGTGAACAAGGTCACAGAGTTTAAATCAGGGATTCTCAGGGACGCCTGATTTTTTCAGACAGGGAAGGAGCAAGAAAAACATCATCTCAGGTATTTCTCATCAAATCAACTTGAACTTAGGTCTGAACACTTGTGCTCTCACATAACTAGGAAACTGGCAAGCAAACCAATCCACTTCTTTTGGACAGAGCGTTCTACATTGTTAGAGCCACCACATAGATAACAGCGTCTTCCACAATATTCAAAATAGTCCTAGAATGTTTTAATAACCATTGAAATGCTAGATGGCATACTAATACTAAAAGAGTTTATTTTAGGGAAATAAGACTTGTGGCACATATGTGTAAAGTGGAATTTGAAAACACAAAAGATTGTCACATTTACAGTAATTTGTTATTTTTTCTTAATAAGCTAGTATGTACACTTTCCAAATAAATCTACATCGTGTAAATACACTATAAAAAGATGATAAAGGGTAAAAAAAGACAATGAATTTAATTTAATCAAATTATGCTATAAATACTCTGTGACTTTTTTCCAGAATGTATAAAAAATATAATTTATAAATTAAAAAACATATATTTATTTTATGTAACATATGTATTGTTTTACTTTTCCAAAGTAAAGTAGCATAAACTTTGTTGAAATTATTTTGTTTTGAACCTAATTGAATATTGGCAATGTACACACAAAAATACTACCTGGTGTAATGTTTCAAGAAAGCTAAATTTCTTCCAATTTCTACATAGAGTTGGACGTGAGATAAGAAATAAAATTACTAATTTTGCCATAATTTATCAAAAGCTCTGTTATACAGAGTTCATAAGCTGGTTTTATTGCCATTGTGCTTTTTAGAATATATTCATCAGCATAATGTATCTGTTAGAATAGATGGGGACACTTAAAATGTGACTTGCTGTGCAAACCATTAAATAACCTGTGTTCACTGTGTCATCTTCTGAAAATTAGTACTCTCTGGTAAGTACAGTATTATGGGACACAAGGGAACATATTAAGATTTAGTAAATCTGAGGTGAAGCTCCACTTTCTTATTTTTAACAAAATATCCATGTGAACCAGATTGGGCACCACAGCTAAGATACCTTTCAGCATAGCAAATCTGATGCATCTCTCCTGAGACTATGCAAGCTGTCAGGCTGAGTGACACCCTTCATTCTTTAGGAAGGTAAAGGTAAAATATTGGCCAATGGTCCATTGTTCACATGATGTTATGGTGGACCCCAGTGAGTCCTGAAGTAGTATCAATAATCCTTCTGGATTCATGAAACAAAGCTGCTTAAATTAGGAAAGGGGTAGCTGCCTTTATTTTGTAGTCCTCATTAACAAATAGGTTGCAAATTAGATAGCAAATATTTTTCAACCTAACTTATTAGAAATACATTTAATTAATATAAAAATGCCCTTTGAAGTATTTAACATCTAAATGCACTGCCACTGCATTAACAGTGAAATTTTCATTAAAAGAATTGAGACAGAGAGAGAAAGCGGGAGAGGGGCACTGGCAAAGGCTTTGAAATCGGCATACAGGAAACATCCATGGAAAAGCAAGTGATTTTCATGATGGCTTGAAACTCACATGGGTACTCATTACTTTGTACATATATCCCTCAATCCTTAATGAAGAGTGCAATATACTTAAGCAGCGGGATATACTTTTGATATCTATGCTACTTAAGGCAAAGTTGAATTAGCATAGGTGGGTAGACCTAGTGAGACGAAAACCTACCCCAAATTAGCCCAAATCCTTTGAAGAGATATGGAAATGAAAATGTGAAAAATTGTGAGAATGATGGGCTTTATTTTCTTGCTTCTTTTGGCTCTCTTTTTTCTACATAGATTTCAAAAATAGCAAAGATTTAAAAATAAAAACACCTTAAGATATCATAGATTGTGATTAGGTATAATGGACACAGAAGAACCCTAGATACTATACCTTTGCACATCATTTTCAACATGAAATGGAAGAGAGAAACCGAGAGTACACATGTTATGGTTATGCAATTGCAGAGATTGCCTTGAAGCAACAGCTGAGGTTTTCCAGGTATTGTGGGGAATTAAATGGCATAGATTACTGTATTGGGAGAGAGTCATACCTTCTAAATCTTGTAAAACTCTAGAAATATTCTCCATTAGATTTTCCAGGATTTTTAATAAAAATGTTAATGAATCAAGGGACCGAGAGTGTAGGAGGTGACTTCAGGAATTAAAGGTTCTTACCTCTGAGTTCAAAGTACATAGCTCATCTGTGTTTAACCATACCAACCAGTCTTTAGGATTCTCAGTTGCAGGTGTGTAGGAGAAAAAGACATATGATAGCTGAACCAGCTCCAAGTTGTAGGCCTGAAAAACTAACAAGCATTGCTATAATGGATCAAAATACAAAAATTATCTGAAGAAAATAAGAATAAAAATTGATTTATCCAATGACATATATGTATAAATGTTTGATATTAATAAGAAATGCCTTATGCCTGCCCAGTGTAAAGCCTTATTGAATTAAAATTTGAGAAAAATAATTCATATGGAAATACATAAAGAGTGACGCTAATTCTAGGCAACACAATCTTGCTGATACCTCTACCCAATACTGTACTCTCTACAAGATTATCCTAAAGAGTTCTTGAACTTGCAACTTTATGAATATAGCAAAATAATTTATTGTGAAAGATAAAATCCACAGTATGTAAAAAAGACCTTATTTGTTTTATCTCATATGTATTTATTAAACACACTATATATGATATTCCCTGTGTTTAAATACCAGTTTTTATTTCCTTTCTACTAGCCATAGTCAGTGTAGTTAAATGCAGTTTTCTTTAATATTCTCTTATGATAAAGATTCAGTTGGAGTACTATTTAAAATACAGAATATTAGGCCCCATCTGGATAGGTGTCTGAGAAGGCATATATTTAACAAGTGAGTCAGGATATATTTATAGTCAAAAAGTTTGGAAAATACTGGCTAAAGAAACTGTTCTGAAAGAGTCTAGTGCCTTCTCCTATGCTCTACTTTGTTTTTCCTCTCACCCAGCTGCTAGTAGTTAAATGCCTTCCTTTGGTTATTCAACATGCAAACTTCTTCCTAATTTGGTGGAATCAGCAGTGTAAGTAAAATTGGAGAAATGCTATCTATGTGTTGAGTCTACTTTGCAGGAACATGGGAGCCCAATAACTCTTACCCAAACTTGACTTTCCAAAAAATACTAAAAAATTTGGAAGTTGCATATCAGCAGGTCCCATGAGTTTCAGCCTGCTCAAATCGATGTCTCTTATGCCCACTGAAGCCCATTGAACAAGGCCTATTGCTCAACTTAGACTTGTCCTGAGAAAGATCAGTTAATTTGATTTCTATGGAAGGCTGAACTTTTCCTTATACATTATTGTTTAGAATGTAGAATGTGCCAACAATGTGGGAAACAGTATGGAAGTTCCTAAAAAGATTTAAAATACAGCTACCGTATCCAGGACTATTCAGGAATCCCTCTTCAGGTATGTATCCAATAAGATTGAAATCGAGATCTCTATGAGACTTCTGCATCCCCATTTAATTGCAGAATTATTACTAATAGCCAAGACATAGAAACAACCCAAATGTCCATCAACAGATACACAGATAAAGAAAATATGGTAGAAACATAGAACGGAACATTATTTGCCCTTAAAAAAGGAGCTACTACCATTTGCAACAATGTGGGTCAACCTAGAGAACAAATGCTAAATGAAACGAGCCTGTCACAGAAGGACAAATTCTGTATGATTCCATTTAAATGAAGTATCTAGTAGTCAAAATAATAGAAGAAGAAGAATAGAATATTTGTTTCCAGGAGCAAGGGTGGAAGAAATGGAGAATTGTTGGTCGTTGGTTATCAAATTTCAGTTACACAAAATGAACAAATTCTAGAGATCTTCTGTACAATATCGAACCTATATTGACAGTGTAGTATTGTGCACTTAAAATGTATTAAAAGGGTAAATCTCATAGTAAGTACTTGTAACAAGCACATGCACACACATACACAAATACAAAATAACACAATAACTTTTTTTTTTTTGAGAGGGAGTCTCACTCCGTTGCCCAGGCTGAAGTGCAATAACATGCTTACGGCCACCCCAGCTTCGACCTACTGGGCTCAAGTGATCCTTCCATCTCAGACTTCCAAGTAGCCAGAGCTACCAGGCCTGGCTAATTTTTGATTTATTGTAGATATGAGGTCTCACCAAGTTGCCCAGGCTGTTCTCGAACCCGTGGACTCAGGCAATCCTCTCACCTCAAACATTTTTTAAAGTGATGGATATGTTAGGTACTCTGTGTTAATTGTATCATGGTTGTATACATATGCTCAAACTCATCAAAATGTACACATTAAAGATGTACAATATTTTGTGTATACCTCAATTATACCTCAATAAAGCATAAAAGTGTTATGGAATCTTCTGCAGCTCTCTGAGTCTCTTATTTAAGTGTTGAGTGCCTGAGGTTGCATTTGCCTGGTAAACTGGACATTTCTTTATGACAGGAGAAAGTGTTTTAAAGTCCTGTTAGATATCTCTCTCACTGAAAAGGAAAACGGAGGATTCCTGAATTTTTAGTTGTTGTCTTTTGAGTAATGACAATTACCTTAAGGCCTTCTTTTACTAAATATGCTTCTTCTGTTGAAAGTTTTCATCCATGCTCTTCTCTTTGCTGTTAAAAGCAAGAACAAAAACAACTTCGAGTCATTCTTACTATGTCAAATTTCCCTGTGATAGCTTTCAAGAAGATTGTACATCTTCATGTCATTTGTCACAGTCATAATCTTACATGGTGCATGTTTATTTAGCTATTGTCTCTCCTAACCATTAGCTTTTAATCTGGTTTTTTAATCGGTTCTTTATCTCTGTATTTATTTTGATAGTTTTAGTGACTCTTATAGGTTAAGGTAAATAAAAATGTAAAGATGATAGCAAGAACTCAAATGTTTTCAAAGTGTCAGAGCTAAGTGCTTTATATGAACTATCTCATTTATCCAAAAATTCAATCTTAAGAAAGTATTACTATTATTATGCCCATTTTACTGATAAAAAAAATTAAGAGTCAAAGATGTTGAGGGATTTATTCAAAGTTCTATAATTGCCACGGGATGAAGTAAGGATTTAAATCTAGGCTATTTGGCAGTAGAAATATTTATAGAAAAAAATAATAACTTAATGAATGAATGGAATTTTCTTCTCACTGCCAAAGATTAAATTGGTCTAGATCTCACAGGAAATTAGATCTGATACTTTTCTTCAGTCACAGTGGATGTTATTAAATTTAATGCTTTTCCTACAAGTGTACTATTGGTTAATGTATTGCTATCATCTAATTACCATCCAATTTTAGACATGCATAGTGATCTGTCTTATTACAAAGAAATGATAAACAAGAAGCCTTTAATACTGGAATGACAACCGTATACAGCCTCTGAGATCTATTAATTGTACATTTCTAAGAATACAGATAATTAATTGTTCAATAACCCCTCTGAATCTAGTTACATCAGCTAGAAAGTAATACATTGAGAGGACATTTTAAAATATCTAAAATTCTATTGCCCATTGTGTATTTTTTCTAGCAATTTTAAGAAATATGTGTTTTTTAATTTTATTTTTTCCATTTCCACAACAGGTTATATGAGCAAGCTAAGCTGTGGTGATAGATGGTTTTCAATGATAAATTTGAAATATATAAACAACTAATCTATATATTTTCAGTATTTTTAAATAATTTTTTACAAGAAAAATTTTCTCCGGTTAATTTCTCTTTTTTCATGGAAGATAGATCTTATTGACTAATTATCTTCTCAAAATTTCCTTTAAAATGTCAAAATTTGCAATTAGGAATGTTTATAAATTTAGATATTGCAAACATATGACCATATAACCTTTAGTGAGTTTCGATCTACAGTTTGTCTTAAGGATTTGTTTAGTGTACAAATACATTGATTTTAGTTTAGTTTGTGAAAGCAAACTATTTAAATAATTTTAGATCAAAATTTAATTTTGAGCTATTCATAAAATTGAATAAATTAAATACAAATTAAAATGATTAACTAAATTAATTCCCTGTATTAACTAAAACAGTGAAATCCAATAGTTACTGTAAACATTTTCTCATGAAACAATTTCCAGCTCTCTTTTTGATTTTGTGTTATACTGACCTAGAATAAAATGTTCTGCTTTTCACTCACTTTTTTATTGATAACCAGTTTCCATTTTACTTGACTTGTTTTAGCATACTCCACACTATTCAAAGGAACAAGGTGGATTGAGATATACATAGGTTGTTATATAGTACAATCTTAATATCCAAGGACCATCAGACTCAGATTTGAGTATTTGCAAGAGATCAGGGGTCCGTAACCTAAAATAAATAGCAATTTTGCTTAGGGAAGTGAACCTTGAGTATTGAAGGCTGATGTTTTTCAGAAGTGAGTACAAACTATCCAGCATCTTTAACCAATTGGAATTTCTTCCACTAGTTTTCTTATATTGTATGGAAAGTACCATAATGATATTAACACATGTGTATTAGATTACTTTTCTGAGGGTGTCTCTCGATAGCATCAAGAGTCTAATGAAGCTCAAAAAATGGAATTATTGTAATGGTGATCATTTTCTAAATAAAAAAATAAAGTTATTTCAGAGGATTTTCCCGTAGAAGTCGTGATAAATTTACAAGTATAACAAAACATTGAGCATGAATATAATGCATATTACAAACTACTCACAGAAAAACTGCCTGGCCAATTCTTTAAGCCATACTTGGGCAGTGGCTATGCGCTTAAGCTTTGCTGACTTGCCATGAAAAATTTTATAAGCAGCTGGTTCAGTGAAAATCTTGCACTGATGAGCTCTCCAGGACTTTTAGTATGACCAAGCACTTTATCATCGGAGCACTGTAAGAGGGAATAGATGACCTGACATGCAAACTTGTCAGAACAAACAGAATGAAGAGGGACAGCATGGTTTAGTTATAAGGAGAATGCCTGACAACAGGAGGAACGTTTTGTGCTTTATTTTTTCAGCTTTATAAGGCATAGCTGTAGGCCATCTTTCCATGACACATCAACTTCTGGCACCAGGGAAATAATATGTACGAGTTTAAAGAGATGTCATGATTTGACTTACAGGACTGAACAACTATCGTTGTTAAGAATCTGGAAGAAAAAAGGAGGCAAAGTCATTTAACATTGCTAGCAATCCTGCTCTCATTTGTTATAGGAAGGTTGTCTTGGCAAGGCAGATGACCCACAAGAAAAGCACTTTAAGGAACACGTCTTAACTAGCGTGTTTCAGTCTCCAAGCTTGCTATCTACTCTATTTTGCCCATTGATACAACCCAATATCTACATTTTATGATATACAGCCATGTATTTTCTTCATAATTTTCTCTTCTGCCTTACTCATTGTCCCTATATCCACTACTTCTTTTACTTTTGAGTGTTGGCCTAATGATTCTCCTTATTTTCATGTGCTTTATTTCCTTTCTATCTTTCCTTGAATTTTTCTTCTCTCACTTATTTGCATCTCTGTTTCATCATTACCCTGATATATTGCTCTTCCCTCCCAATTAAATTGCCACTTATCTAATTAAACATCTGACAAATTAGGAACACCTGTATCTATGTGCATGCATTCAAATTGATTGAACTGAGTTTAGCAAGCAATATATGTGGTCTTTAAAATATTTTATACAAATATAAGCGCAGTATCTATTAATACATCCAGTATTTACAGAGAACCTACTATGCGATAGTTATTATTCGTAGTACTAGGAGTAGTGCAGTGAATGAATGTCCTGTGTTCATGGAAACTACAGTCTATTGAGGAGCTCAGACAAGAAACAAATAAATAGAAAATTTGATACCAGGTAGTAATAAATGATATCCCCATGGCCAGAATTCCTACTGTAGATAAGATAAGGTTCACTATGAAAGGCAAGGAGAAAACATGACTAGGCCAACTAAGAGAGGAAACACATGAGAGGAAACGAAGTTGAAAATGTAATCAGAGTCCACATCACATAGGGTCCTGAAAAAGACAAAGTCTTTGTTTTTTTTAATAAATAAGATGGCAAACCAAAGGAAGATTTAGATCGGGAGATTAACATGATGACTTATTATAAGAGGTTAATTCTGGTTGCAATAATGAGATGAATAAGAAGAGCAGAGGTGGGGAGACCATTTAGGAGGCTGTTGCAGTGACTCACATGGTGGAACATGGACTTTGGGCTGGGCTAGCAACTTGTTCAAATGCAGATAGTGAGATTAGATTCAAGTTCAATGAATGTGCTAATGGAGTCTATGTAAGAGTGTGAAAGACTGAGAAGATAAAGCTCAATTCAAGTTTTTAGAGTTAAGCAACTAACAATAGAAACTTTTGAATGAAAGTATCAAGAGTTTGGATTGCATTTTTTGAAATATCTGTAAAATGTCCTATGTGGCATGTTATTTGAGCAATAAATTGTACAAGTTTGGTTTTCAGGAAATGGACAGGTAATCAGTGGCTGCTAGCTGGCTTGCTTCTCCTTTAGAACCTTAAAAACATAAGCTGCTATAATTTGTAGAGAAGAGTAAGTTTTTGTCAACAGTATTGCAAAATCTTACAATTTATCTCTCCATATACAAATGAAAGTAGTCAACTATTTCCTTAATATATTTTCTTATCCTAGCATCATACAATGAATCTATTTTAATATTACACAACCAGGTCATGCTTACCAGTAATATCAGTACCTTTTCATATCATCCCCTTAAAAGCATGTTATGGTTGATATGGTACAACGCATACTTACCTTGATGAGATACTTCAGAGAACATAGCCTGCTATACAAGAATATCATGGGTTGGAAATTAAGAAGTATGGCTTCTTGAACTCTTAGATTTATGTCTTACAATTACATAGAAAAGATAACATCCCTGGTGCTCAGATTTCCCTCCTGGAAATTGGGGCAAAAAAAAATCTATATTTCAGAAAAAATAACAAAATTTATGAAAAATTAAACCTGAATAATATATCTTATTAATTATGCTACTTATATCTAAATATAGATGATGGAAACATTCTCTTTCTCTTAACATTTCAGAAGAATATTAAACTTATGCTTTGAATCTTTCCAAGAGCTTATCTTTTTCCTAAGACAGAACACATAGTATATTACTTATTGATCCCTTATCATATATAACTCACTATATTAGTTATTGGAAAGATATAGATTTGAATAAACTTTTGTCTTCCTATTAAGGAATTAATAATTTGAGGATGAAAAAGACTTGGATATGTGCACAAATAACTATAATACAAAGTAATATGAGACAGGTGCCCTGAAGTGAGACAAACAAAAAAAGTGCCAAAGAACAAAAAGGAATTTATTAGCATCCTACCTATGCCAACCTATAATTTAGAGGAAACCAGATAAAAACATTATCCAAAATAATGTCTAATAAGCATTCACTTTCCATCCAGAAGTATGAGATTTGATTACCATCTTTTTAACTTATATGAAGACAGATGTGGTCTATGGTCATAAAAGTCCCTGAATGTTTGAAGAATCCATCCACATTATTTAGTGATATTACATTCTGTAGTAGTGTATCTCACAGGTTGATTGTACACTTTGTTATGCCATTTTAGTTTATTTGCTCCATATTTACTACCCTTCAACTCTAAATATCCTTTCTCTCTCTTATTACTATAGCATGGTAATAGATGAAATTGATTCATCAGCCATTATCATCATTTTAAAATGCTGATCTTTTTGGCTGTATTGACTTATGTTTTCTCTTTCATTATAGAAATTAACTACCCTTATACCTTGGGTTAAATTCATGGGTTAGCTAGAGTCCCTGAATGGAGATCTTATATTCAGAGGTGTATAGTTGAAATAAAAATGTCTTTCTCATGCATCCCATTGCAATAATTCTGCTTGCCTTCAACTCTTCTGAACATGTGAGAAACAGCTACAAAATGATCCGGTTGCTTTAGCATTGAACACAATGTAAGTTGGTATTATTTTCTTAGTAAACTAATTAGTCCTTAGAAGATTTCTTAGGTTATTTAATGAGGCTCAAAAATGTAACAAATCTATGAAGTTTAGTTAAAAATAGTGTTGAAAATCAATTAAGAAATACTTGTATAAACTCTTTTTTATTATTCATTAATTTATTCTCAGAAAGTTATATTGGATGCTCATGGGCATTTAAAATCTAAAGGTTTAGAGCATTTTACACTGTTACTATAATGTGAATTTGGGCAAACCATTTAACCTCTCTGTGCCTCAGATTCTTTATTTTTAATATGGCTACAATAATAATATATATTTACTGGTGTTGTGGTTAACATTGCATGAGTTATTATAAGTAAAGTTATTAGAAGAGGGCTTCATTGTATATTAGCTGTATTTAATATTGCTAAAGGAAATGCTCTCTGCTGGGTTTGTGAAAATGAATGTGATTAATCCACTTAATTTCTTCTAAAATTTATCTTAATGGAAAAAGTATCATAAATGTTTGATTTCAGATATTGAGATATTATAAATATGCTAAATTGAGAGTTAGATCTAAGAATCTAAAAGAAATGTAAACATATATATTAAAGCTGATTAAATAATATTCCATAATAAAAATAGAAAAATATAGGAAAGAGTAAAAAATAAAAGTTCTGTAAATATTGAATTATTTTCTAATTCTATAGAATCCATTAAACAATTCCTATTTTTCTCTGGCATCCTGATCTGAAAGATATATAATACAGCTCTAAGAATAAGTAAAATTTATCTTCAGCTTTGTTTCTTCAGTGAAATACATGTAATTATATTTGATTAAGTCCTGTATGACATGCAGATGCACTTTTTATTTACTGGGTTTTTATTAGTTAGAATACAACTTCCTTCCACTTTAAAGTGGAATTGTCAAAATGCTTTTGCATAACACACTGTAACGTGTTGCCTCTGTTTGGACTGCTCTACTTGTCTTTCTTTACTTGAATCTTACTCTTTAAGACTCAACATAGAAAAAAAACACCTCATCAGCAAGGGTACCTGCACAATGAACGTTTTTATACCTAACCCTGAATTGCACCCCACATCTTCAAAATTAAAAAATGAAAAGAAGAAAACAGCTCCTCCAGAAGACCTTTCCTTAAACACACACTGTAGTTTAGGTGTGCTTTATCTATTTTCCTCCTACAGTTTGCATAATATTCTATTTGCTAGATAACATTATAATATATGTTTGTTCCCCTAATAGAAAGTAACATCTTTAAGGTGCAGCGATTGTTTCTTATTCATCTTTTCTATACAGTGCCTAGCAGAATGTTTACTCAAAGTAGGAGATCAATGAAACGAATGTTATTGTCTTTTTTTTTAACTGAACTTATATGTTCTTGCTTAAAAACTGCATTTTTGAAGTGAATCATAAAGTATGAGCTTCAAAAATGAATGAAGTATTCAGGTTTTTTATAGGTTCTGAATTAAAATTCTAAGGACGTGATGGTGAATAAATAAATATATACTGGGAGCTATTTTCACCAAACATTTGAATACTTCTTTGAAAGTGACATTCAGTTGTTTCTTACATAATACAAATGTCTCTATGTAATGATTAATGTTGCAAGTGTTAATTTGTACTTAGTTGTTTTAAATATGTGTTTTATATAGAGGTCATCTGAAAACCTGCTGCACTGACATTTTTGTGGTCCTTTCATACTCTAACTATGTTTTATATTTGATATTGGTATTCTCTGTGGTGCTTGTGAGGTACAAAGTAGGACCTGCTGCAGGATTCTTTCTAGGGGGCATACAATGTTGCTGTGGTTGTCTTACATTACCTAGATTGCTATCATAGTGCTCAACCTTTCCATTGTTCTAGAAAATGTATATTACATATTAAAACTTTTGCTATTTAACTTATACTATTTAATTCATTTCTTATGGAACATGTTGGTGACTATTTCATGTACATTATTCTGACAGGACTGTGTGGTGATACATTTCTCATCAGTGTTAAAAGCCAGGTCCCTTTGATTCTTTTATTAATGTATAAGGAAAAGTTAGAGGTAGAGATTCTCTTTTGGAGATTTTAGCAGAACGTTGGTGAAGAGTATCCAACTGACACTTTTTTTGCCTGTTAGTGATATACCTAGCACAATGCAAACACATAGAATACTCAGTAAATATTTGTTGAGAGACAAAGTATAATAGCACAATAATTTTTGAAAGGTCTATCTGAGGCATTTCAAAATAAAAACATTGCTTGTTTGCTTTTTCTTTCTTTTTATCTTTTGGTTAAGAGCATCATTATTTCAGTTGCATTAATAAATGTTCATGATTGGAGCACCAGAGACCTCAAAAGGAAAAATAAAAGGGCACTGTAAACAGGCAGATTGAGTGAAAGAGAGTAAAATGAGATGATATTCATATCCCTGACCCCACCCACCAGCTTCAATCAGTTTCAGGAGAATACTAATATTTGAATATCCTATCCAAGGTGAAGATATACATTTACTCACTGAGGAGATTAAAGCAAGTTGTGTCCTTCTTTGTATATTCCCAGAAGAGTGATAATTGGATCTTATGAAAACTCAATTTTTAGTTTTTTGAGAAATTGTCACACTGTTTTCCACAGAGATTGAACTAGCTTACATTCTCATTTATTACAGCCTAACAGCAATAACTAAAACGTGGAACCAACCCAGATGCCATCAAAAGTGAACTGGATAATGTGGTACATGTATGCAAATGTGGTACATGTATGCAATGGAAATGTGGTACATGTATGCAATGGAATGTTATGCAGCCATGAAAAAGCAGAAAATTGTGGCCTTCACAGAAAATCATCCTTCTCATGGATGCAATTGAAGACCATCATACTAAGCGAACTATCACAGAAACAAAGTACTGAATACCGCATGTTCTTACCCATAAGTGGGCACTGATCACTGGTCATGAGAGCACAAGGATGGGGTCAGCACACAGTGAACACTGCTAGGGGAGGTAGGATAGGTGTAGGGAGGATAGTACGTGGCAACACAATTGGAACCTGGTCCACTATCAGGAGAGAGAGGGCCAACTAGAAGCCCAAACTTCACCTGCATGCAGGTTACTTATGCAGTAAATCCTCACTTGTGCCCCATAACTATAAAATAAAATAAAATAAAATTTAAAACAGCAAAAAGAAATCGAAGCAAAGAAGTCCTGGACTTTGGGAGGAATGGGCACATCAGGAGATGAATGAGGCACACTACTGAGAACAGGAGATAAGTGAAAAAGAGTCCCTGATACCCTTTCCCATCTTGATTTCCGCCAAAATTCTTCTCTTTAGTAACTTGCAAAAAAGGAAAAAAAGAAAAACAAAACAAATATTAAAGTTTTGTAATATTTTAATAATGCAAAACAACACAAAAATTGCACAACACAGCTCAAATGCTGCTTAATGTCTTCTTTTAAGTAAAATATGAATGGCTAGCCAAGATGGTACCAAAACAAGCAAGCAAAACAGAGAAACTTGAAGGAAATACACATAAAACCATGATCAATATATAATTTTCAAAGAACAATAATCTCCTTGGAAGCATTATAAAATGTAATTTAAAAACAATTGAATACACAAAAGAAACTAGTGTATTAAACATAATTATTAAAAGAATCAATGCAATAATAGATTTTGATTACAAAGTTGAATACATTCCTCACAAGGAAGAATAAAATATGAGGAGTCGAAAGCTGAAGAAAATAGAAAATTAAAGGATTATTACAGGAATTCTAGTGAATTATTACAGAAACATCAATGAATGCAAATGAATTCAAATGAAGAGTATAGAAAAATGTGCTTTTCAAAAGCCTAGTACCAATTTTTTGTCTCTCTCTTTGTATATTATGTGTTCTATTTGTTTATATGCTTTTTCTATATAAACTTTTAGAGTTTATTTATTTTTAGTTTTAGTGTTTCTAAATTGAAGGTTCTACTTGGATTGGTGACCATATATATGTGAATCTATTTATTTATCTATATCTATGTCTACCCATATTGTATTGAGGCTTACCAGAGTCCTACTCAGTATCTTTACCAGAGATATGTCTAGCACCATTGTATTCATCAAATCATATTTTCCAAGATTAGCTTCAACTGCAGAGTAAGCCACCTGTGAGTCACCTGAACAAAGGAATAAAATTCTCAACTATAGTGTATACTGATCCAACATTCAAGATGCTCCCCAAACAATACACTTCTTAATTATTGAAGGAAAAAAAAGGTGCAAAAACTTTCTCTTTACCAAGGAGAAGTATGTCCCAGCATGTACCAAACCACCAAGCTCCTATATTGCACTGATTAGGCAGACTTTTTAATCTTGTAAGGTTTATCACCCACTATTTGGCACATATGTGCTGTTCCACAGCATGGAAGGAACTTACCACATATTGCTCACTTAAAAAAATTAGTATGCTGTTATCACCGTATGGGACCACAATGATGCTCTGCAAATAGTAAGATAATATAAAGGTCCTTTAGCTATGTTTTCACTAAAAGCAGAATATTTTATGAAGCTTTGGGATGAAACTCAAGTATGTACTAGTGTCATTTCCATGTATAAAAATGGAAAGAAGATTGAAAATACCCCACATTCACCAGACCAATAATAACATACCAAGTAACATAGCTTGTGCTGAGTTCTTCTAGTAGATCAAACGTATTCGGCACAACAATTATGATGGGGATTATGACTTTAAGTTTATTGCAGTTCAAAGTTATTTATCATGATATGACATATCTATCTATCTACTATCTATTTATTATCTAGCTATCTACCTATCTAGCTATCATGTATCTAGTTTATTTGTTTTTCATAGGGACCATATCAGTGAGTTGAATGGGAATATATTGGGAAACTATCACCTCCATATTTAAATATTTAAGAATGATGGTAACCTCTGCTAATCACCCAGGATGCAAGCAATGTTTTGTTTTTTTTTTTTGAGTTGGAGTCTCACTCCATCCCCCAGGCTGGGCTGCAGTGGCACACTCATGGCCACCCCAGCATTGCCCGCTGGGTGATCTTTCCCCTAAGCCTTCCAAGTAACTGGAACTATAGGCACGCTCTACCACCCCTGGATAATTTTTGATTTATTGTAGAGATTAGATCTCACCAAGTTTCCTGGGCTGGTCTTGAACCCCTGGGCTCAGGCAATCCACCCACGTGGGCCTCCCAAAGTGCTGGGATTACAGGCTGGGCCACTGAGCCTGGCCTAATGCTTGTAATTTTGTCCCTGATTTGCTATCTGGCCATGACAAACCAGTTTCATAAGCATCTATGATGGAGGACTCAAAAAAAAAAAAAAACTGAATTATGTTTTGGAGGGTGAATGTCTTGTAGTATAGTCTTTCCCAACTAGGTAAGTGTTCTAGAACCCATCAGCTTCAGTATACCAACTAGCATTGTTGTTAAAGGCTGCATTCAACTTCCATAATTTTTTTTAGGGGGGAGGAGGGAGATTCAACACATTTGCCCATTTCATGATGGGTGATTACAAGTTCACCTGATCACACTACGCTGTGTTTAGCAGTTTTCGAACATAAACAGCATCACTCCTGTGCCCAACCCTCCCTATGCATCAGATCTCACCTCTAGCAACTCTTTTATTTTTGTTTCCCTGCATGAAAATAGTACTCAAAGGAAACATTTTGCTGATGTGGAACAAATGAACAAAAAATGGCAGAAGCACTAAAAGGCATCAAAATCGACAAGTTCAAAAACTGTTTTGACCAGTGGAAGCAGCATCTAGATAGGTATATTGCTTCAAATGGAGAGTACTTTGAAGGTGACTGAAGATTAAACACGTAAAAATAAATACATACTTTTCTTACTAATAAATTTCAGGTTTTTTGGGGGTCCACCCTCATATTTGGTCCTTCCTAAGATATTAACTATCACTAAACAAATCCAGGAATACATAGCTATGCGAAGACAAGAAGAGAGATGAAAGAAACATTCTGCAAAGCGAATGGACTCTCTGTAAAACAGCCTTGGGCCCATACTTGTATTTATACCTTGGGCCCATACTGTCTATTTATACCTTAATACAACATCCACAATGGCTTTTGGAATCCCTTTGCTTTAGAGTTCTTCAGATCCATTACCCACACTTTTCTAAAAATGTATTTTAGTTTCTTCAGTGTTGAATAACTGACAAATAGCTGAAAATTCAGATGTGAAATGATGGTGTTATTATCTCTCTATGCCTCTATATCTAAATCTATCTGTTGGTCAATCTATATATTTGGGCGATACCTTTATTGAATTCTTCCTCGAATGAATCTGTTCTCACCATTAGTCAATGGAATCTGAATTTCCAAATTAATTTAGATCTGGAAACTGAAGAAAGCATCACAATTTTCCATTATGGCAGTCACATCAGACTGCCTCACAGCTCTTGATCTTGTTCGGTTATATAGGCAGGCAATACCATTATCAGTTGACCAGTTTTTTTGATCCTCCAGATACGTTTGTCTGTCAGCTGTCATTATATCTTCAGGTAAATGTTATCTGGCTACCATTCAAGCTTGAGATATGTTGCAGTAATTATTTTTACCTTCCCTCTGATTGTTAAGTGCCACCACATGACCTCTGCTACGCTGAAATCCGATTATCCTATTATCTGCATTGGCACTAGAAAGTCCAATTGCATGGCAGTATCTCCTACCATTACCGTTTGCTTGCAAAAGATAGCTATCATTGAGGGTTTTTAATTTGTTTGCTTTGTTTTTTATCATGTTATTGCTCATCTCAGACATCAACTATTTTTTATTTGGGTGAAGAGAGTCATCTAAGTTCTCTTAGAAAGTATAATCAGATAGAGTTGAATCAGAGAAAGAAAAATTAGAGAACCATTAAAATCATCTAATATTTCAGTAATTACAGTTCCAGAACAAAGTGAAAAAAATTGGAGGGAAAGGAAATAATGGGAAATTTTTTAATGTTTAGTAGAATAAAACAGTAAATTTTTCTAATTTATAAAGGCCTATTAAGGGCACAGATTTCCTCTTTCCAAGAGCAAGTAAAGAATGTGCCTCACCGTAAGATAACAACAACATAGAGGTAGGAAGGACATAGCTACAGAAATCAGAGGTACGACTTGAGAGAAATTAAAAGAAAAACATGAAAGATGAAGTGGGGAGATTTCGTGATAAGCAGCTATGCAGCAGGTATATGTCAGCATCGGTAGAAATTAGAGCAGTTCAAACACCTCTAGGATAGAGTTCACAAATGACATCGATGAAGTTTTAAGATTAACTGCTAAATATGAATGCATTGAGATGATATGGACAAAAACACAAAGATGTGGGCGTAAATGCAAAGATGTCTAGCACTGAACTCATGAGAACACCTAAAAAAAGCAGAAAAAAACAAAGAAAAGAAAAGAAGACAATTTTTAATTCCAAAGGGAAAAAAACTACTCAGGACCAAAAGCATAATTATACTTGTATTTGGTAAGAATAATATTTACATAGTTCAAATAATGCTAACACTTGCTACTGAACTACATAGAAAACATTTGTCACTCAACCATAATAGCTACACTTCTTGGCTCTGTGTGACTAGGCTAGGTCTCATGATGACTTCTAACTAGTGGACTGTCGTCACAAAGTGGCAATGTCACCATTGAGTTGAAGACATTAATTGTCTCTGTGAGGCCATTCAGCAATTTTTTTCCCTGTTGAATTGACTGAAAAGGGCACAGAGATGCAAATATTGAATTATGGAGCTTTCATCAGTCTTAACTGTTGAGACACTGCCTGTATGACAGTGGGTCCTGGAGAGGTTTCAGGATCTGCATTGGGCTTTGCTTGAGCAAAAGTGAAACTTTCTAGTTTTAAACCATGGAGATGTTGGGTTTTTTTTCTAACTACACAAAAATCTAGCCAATAATTTGATAAAAATCCAAATTATGATATATTTTAATTGGAAGCTGTGGGGATAGAACATGGGTGTGTTTGTGTGGATGTTCTCTTAATTGGAGAATCACAAGGCTGATACATTTGGAGAGGAAACTTTATTTCTTGTAAAGGGTTAGAGCCTGCAGGCTGACCATTCCTGACAGGCAGGAAGCCTAGCCTCTGGCAGAAACTATTAGCAGGCACTCCAGGGAGGGCAGGTGAAAGACAGGAATTTATGCTGAATGGGTTGGCTAAGTATACATATCATACATATAGGAGGAGCTACAAATTTTACAAAGGGGGTATGTACACATGTGTGATTAGCAAACATTCATATTACACGTGTCCCATTTTCATTTTGTGATAATTAATATTTAGCTGTATTAAACTTAGGCCCTGTAAGTTAAAAGGTGAAGTCTGAATGGGAAAACATTTGGTGCACAGCCTCAGTAAAAAGGCCAGACCAGTCCATGGTTGGTAGTCTCTTATCAGGAGAAAGTTAACAGAAATCAGTTGCTTTTCTAATCATATCTATAGTTATAGCCTGTAGAATGGGGAGGTCAGTAAGTGTCTCCTAGTAAATGAGCTGCAATTGTTTCAATATTGCTTACTTCAAGCCAGTGTGTGTTTAGCTGCTAGAAAATAAGAAAAATCTTTGCAGCAGTTAGACCATAGTTTATTCTTTAAATGCAGAGGGTTGTGATTTAACATTTGCCTGGCATGGTCTTAGATCTTGTTTATAAATTTTGATATCTTTTTGTCTTTACAGAGGCCATTCATTCAGTCTTATGATTGCTATTTTAGCATTAATGTTGGTCAGTTGTGTCCACAAAAGGACACAAAAGGGAGAAGGTAAAACGAGATGCGACCAACCTTCCATTTCTTCATGGCCAGGAACTCAGTTTTTAAGGTTTCTCTGGGGACCCCTCAGCCAAGAGGGGGTCTATTAAGTCAGTTTTGAGCAGTCCCTGCTTTGCAGGCTTTCAAGATGTGCACATTTTAGTAACTACGGTTAAGTTAAATAGCACCAGTTCCTCAACAATTGGTTCAAATTTTATTTGCCATGGAATACTGTAACTACATACTGTAAAAACTCCACTGCTAGTTCTTCAGACTACACATAATTACCCAAATTAGAGATACACATCATGATCAGTGATAAATTTTATTGCTACTTTAAAAGTCTGTTGGTGATTGGTCATTGTGCACTTGTTATTCAGTTTATGCACAGCTGTCTTTCAATGATAAACCCATGTGACATTTTACAAGAATAAATAATAAAAGCAAATAATTGGTTAACAGAGATGAAAGTGAGCAAGTAAGTGAAAAGTAATAAAGTTGGAAGTGAAATTTGAATAACCCAAATGGGATATAGAAAAAAAATTGTTGAACTATTGTTGGCACTCTCTGCTGAACCTTGTGTTCTGTTGAAAACTGCTGCTGTTTGAGAAGTTCTAGATATACAACCTGGGGAACTTAGTGAAGGAGAATTTATTGCCATAAATGAGGAAAGTAATTGTGACAAAAAGGCTAAAGATTACCAGGAACATCTTCACATTGAAGGATCTCTTTGAGATTGTTCATGATGGTAAAAGTACAAAGAGGAAAATGTTTGAAGCTGACCCAAGATGAGAAAGGAGTATAATAATTCATAAAGGCATAGAAAAGTTGCTTGTTCCTTAACAAATGTTTTACAATGAGAAGGCAAGCATTATTCAGAATACTCTTGATGAGTTTCTCACACATACATTTTAAATTACAATATTGCGATAAAATATTCATTTTAGTATTTTTAAATTTTCTTATATATATTTATAACTGATGGTAAACAAATCTTTAATGTTTTGACAAGCAGTTTTAAAGGTCACAAATCAATCATTATTTTTGCATTGGTTATTAAGATGACTTTGGTTCAGTGTCACCTTTCACAGTCTTTCTTACAGTCTAGCACTGTCATGCTATGTGAGGACTGCCTGTAATTGAAAGTTATTCCTTCTGGAAATTGTGAAATTAGCAGAAAAAAGGGACAAATGATTCCTATTCTTTGTAATAAGCTTTGCAGTATTTGTTTTCTTTAAATTAGTAGTATGCATAACTTTGATAAAACATATATGTGAAAAAACCTTAATTTTTAACATTTATAATGAAAGTCACATTTAATGTAATATATTCTTTGGAAAACTGAAAAAATAGGACCTTCTATAGGCAATACTTTTTAAGGGAAAAAACAAATGAATTAGTTATTCAGAAGTAGTATAGAATCTATTTTTTATTTTGAGGTTTCCTAACACAGATTTCATAATTATAGTAATTATAATAACCATAATGGCCAATACATATTAAATATATTTTATGCACCAGTCAATGAGGTACAAACTTTATGCGCATTGTTCCACATGATCCTTACCACAACTTTATGAGGTAGATAATACATTATGCTTATTTTTATATGGATTTATACTGATTTTTTAAAAACCAGAAATCAATGGTCAAACTTTCCCAAAGTTAGAGAGATATTTTGAGGTAGAGCCAGTATTTGAAACTAAGAATCTTACCTTCAAAAATCTGGCTGTTAATTTTTTTAGGTTATGATTCCATGCAATTCCTGCTGAATACAATGGTGATATCAGTTGTGAAGTGTCAATCTGTATGACAGTAACAGGAATAACAAAGAAATTTTTTAAAAATCGATGGTTAAATCTATCAACATACTTAATATATACTTAGTAGCTCATCAATAATACTTAGTAGCTCATCAATTTCATTTCATTTGTGAAACCTGAGAGCTCCTGGAGGGTCTTTCAACTCTTTCTCATAAGGTTATATATTTCAGTTTATAATACATTGGAGTTTCTTTGTTGTTTTATTTTTCATCACTCATAGTTTATTTTTCAGCCTAATAATCAGAAAAGTGAAGGCAGGGGGTATAAAGATGGGCGAGTCTCAATGAAAACTAAATTGAATCCTCTATTGCTTGTCTTTTAAAAATAATTTATCATAAGGACACACTAATGTTTTAGAAGAGGAAAAGGTTTCTAGACTTGTGTTTTTTAAATTTAAAATCAGTTAAGGAGATAGTTGACTATACAATTTCTTGACTATATCAAAGACCTAGAGAATCAAAAACTGCAAGAATAAGTCATAACATTTTAATTTTTTATCAAGGTAATGTCTAGTATCTTTTTGTTCATTTTCTTCACATTTTATTAAACCAAATTTTATTTTATTTTTAAAAGTTTTAATTCTTTTTTCTTTCATTTAAAAAGTAGTTTATTGATCTATAACTGCATTTATTACAGTGTACTGTTTGATTAGTTTGGACATATGTATATACCTGTGAAACCATTACCAGAATTAAGGTAATATACATACCCATCACCACCAAAAGTGTTATTGCTCCCTCTGTTTCATTGGTTCTTTTCTTTTTTTCTTTTTTTTTCTTTTTTGTGGTAAGAACACTTAACATGAACTCTATCCTCTTAACTAATTTTTTAAAGAACATAATACAATATTGTTTACTACAGGCACCATGTCTCAAAGATCTAAGTTCAATGGGTACAAATTATCAGTTATGCCTGGTAATGTCTAAGACTTGGTCTGAGGGATGCCATTTAAAAAATCTGGAAATAATATTCAACAACTCATGACTACTTTGTTTTGCAAATATCAAAAGTACTTTATTTTTTCGTTTCTTTTCTTTTCCTTTTTTTTTGAATCAGGGTCTCACTATGTCACCCAGACTGGAGGGCAGTGGCATAATCATAATTCACTGCAGCCTCAACCTCCTGGACTCAGGATCCATCCACCTTAGCCTCCAGAGTAGCTGGGACTACTGGCATGCACCTCCATGCCCAGCTTTTTTTTTTTAAGAAATAACATATTCCCATTTTTCCCAGGATAATCTTGAACTCCTAGGCTTAAGGAAGTCTGTTTCCTAAATCTCCCGAAGTCTAGGATTACAGGAATGAGCCACCGTTCCCGGCTTCAAAAGTATTTTCTAAAACATAATTTTAGAAAATCTTCTCTGATCTATGGAAAGATTGAGATCCAGTAAGCATCAAATGCAAAACTACATTCCAACATTCCTTGCAAAGGTTAAGTCTGGCAGATGAAACCCAATCAATACATTAGTTATATATAATATATATGTATATTTAATTGTTTTTATGACTACCTATTATATATATTATACATATATATTATATATTATATTATATATATTATATATATATAATGTTTAATTGTCATAAAAACAATTAAATGTGAAAAAGGAACATGCATCTGGTGACAATTTTCTGTTTTTCTTCTAAATCACATCTAATTCTTTGGTTTATGAAATGTGCCACTCTTGAGATTTGTTATAAAGATTGACCTGTAAGAAAAAAATAAGTTTTCTAATTAGAAACAACAATATTAGAATAAAATATCCAAAAAAATTTATCTTAGTAGCTTACAAAGTCAATCAGAAAAAGACAAATGTTCCAGAATCAAAACTGCTTTTATAATAACAACTCCCTGCGTTATAACTATCAATATTTACATTTACATCTATACTCATATATTTTTTACATGCAAAAAATATATCAGGTTCAATAATAAACAATTAAATTTAAAACATCTACATTTGGGGAAATATGAGCAGGGAACAGTGGTTCACGCCTGTAATCTCAGCACTTTGGGAGGCAGAGGCAAGAGGATTGCCTGAGCCCAGGGCTTTACAAGCAGCCTGGGCAACTTGGCAAGATCTCGTCTCTATAATAAATCAAAAATATCAGCTGGAGACGGGCCGGTGGCCCAGCCTGTAATCCCGTGCCTTTGGGAGGCTGGGGTGAGTGGATTGCCTGAGCCCGCGGGTTCGAGACCCGCCTGGGCAACTTGGCGAGACCTCATGTCTACAGTAAATAAAAAATTAGCCGGGCGTGGTAGCGCGGGCCTGTAGTTCCCGTTACTCGGAAGACTGAGGCGGAAGGATCGCCGGAGCCCAGCAGGTCGAGGCTGCGGTGGCCGGGAGCGGCCACTGCACTCTAGTCTGGGTGACCGAGTGACACTCCAACTCAAAA